>NC_134640.1:2605154-2704001 GCF_046129695.1 Lonchura striata | reverse complement strand
AAATGGGGGGTTCAGCCCTATAAAGGGAGTTCAGTCCCATAAATGGGGGCTCAGCCCCATAAATGGGGGTTCAGCCCCTAAGTGGGGGCTCAGCCCCATAAGTGGGGCTCAGCCCCATAAATGGGGGTCCAGCTCCATAAGTGGGGGCTCAGCCCCATAAATGGGGGCTCAGCCCCATAAATGAGGGTCCAGCCCCATAAATGGGGGTTCAGCCCCATAAATGGGGGTTCAGCCCCATAAATGGGGGTTCAGCCCTATAAAGGGAGTTCAGCCCCATAAATGGGGGTCCAGCCCCATAAGTGGGGGCTCAGCCCCATAAGTGGGGGCTCAGCCCCATAAATGGGGGTTCAGCCCCATAAATGGCCATATATGGAAAACAGGGATTTTCCCGAGTCCATATGTGGAAAACAGGGATTTCCCATGCCCATATATGGAAAACAGGGCGTTCCCTATGCCAATATATGGAAATCAGGGATTTCCAAAATTCCACATAAGGAAAACAGGGACTTCCCCAAGTCCATATATGGATAATGGGGTTTCCCTGCCAATATATGGAAAACAGGAATTCCCTGAGTCCATATATGGAAAACAGGGATTTCCCAAGTCCACATATGGAAAACAGGGATTTCCCAGTCCATATATGGAAAACAGGGATTTCCCAAGTCCACATATGGAAAACAGGGATTTCCCAGTCCATATATGGAAAAAAGGGATTCCCCAAGTCCATACATGGAAAACAGGGATTTCCAAAAGTCCACATACGAAAACAGGGATTTCCCTGAGTTCACATATGGAAAACAGGGATTCCCTGAGTCCATATATGGAAAACAGGGATTTCCAAAAGTCCACATATGGAAAAAAGGGATTTCCTGAGTCCATACATGGAAAACAGGGATTCCCTGAGTCCACATACGGAAATCCGGGATTTCCCAAAAGTCCATATATGGACACTAAGGGCTTCCCCTGCCCCCCAAACCCCCCTGAGCCCCCAGACCCGTCCGATCCCCATCCCCTCACTCACCTGCGGCTCCGCCGTCCCCTCCCCGTCCCTCCCCGTCCTCCCCACCGTCCCCTCCCCGTCCCCTCCCCACGTACGCCTTGATGGAGGCGCGCGGGGCTCCGGTGTCCCCTCCCCGTCCCCTCCCCGTCCTCCCCCACCGTCCCCTCCCCGTCCCCTCCCCACGTACGCCTTGATGAAGGCGCGCAGGGCTCCGGTGTCCCCTCCCCGTCCTCCCCCACCGTCCCCTCCCCGTCCCCTCCCCACGTACGCCTTGATGAAGGCGCGCAGGGCTCCGGTGTCCCCTCCCCGTCCTCCCCCACCGTCCCCTCCCCACGTACGCCTTGATGAAGGCGCGCAGGGCGCGGCGCCGCTCGCGCTCGGCGAAGAGGTCGATGAGGCGCGGGCCCATGGCCGGGGCGGAGCCGTGCAGGCGGAAGAAGCGGCTGTAGAGCCCCAGCGCCCAGGCGGCGCGCAGCGCCAGCGCGTGCGCCACGGCCGGGTCCGAGCGCAGCGCCGGGGGCAGCAGCGCCAGCTCCGTGGTCAGCTCTGGGGACAGAGAGAGGGACAGGGGTCAGTGTGGGCAGTGGGCAGTGTGGTCAGTGGTCAGTGTGGGCAGTGGTCAGTGGGGCAGCAGCGCCAGCGCGTGCGCCACGGCCGGGTCCGAGCGCAGCGCCGGGGGCAGCAGCGCCAGCTCCGTGGTCAGCTCTGGGGAGAGAACCAGGGGTCAGTGGTCAGTGTGGGCAGTGGGGCAGGGGTCAGTGTGGTCAGTGGCAGCAGCGCCAGCTCCGTGGTCAGCTCTGGGGACAGAGAGAGGGACAGGGGTCAGTGTGGTCAGTGTGGGCAGTGTGGTCAGTGGTCAGTGTGGGCAGTGGTCAGTGTGGTCAGTGTGGTCAGTGTGGGCAGTGTGGTCAGTGTGGTCAGTGTGGTCAGTGTGGGCAGTGTGGTCAGTGTGGGCAGTGGTCAGTGGGGCAGCAGCGCCAGCGCGTGCGCCACGGCCGGGTCCGAGCGCAGCGCCGGGGGCAGCAGCGCCAGCTCCGTGGTCAGCTCTGGGGACAGAGAGACAGGGGTCAGTGTGGGCAGTGTGGTCAGTGTGGGCAGTGGTCAGTGTGGGCAGTGGTCAGTGGGGCGGCAGCGCCAGCGCGTGTGCCACGGCCGGGTCCGAGCGCAGCGCCGGGGGCAGCAGCGCCAGCTCCGTGGTCAGTTCTGGGGAGAGAGAGACAGGGGTCAGTGTGGGCAGTGGTCAGTGTGGTCAGTGGTCAGTGTGGTCAGTGGTCAGTGTGGTCAGTGGGGTCAGTGTGGTCAGTGGTCAGTGTGGTCAGTGGGGTCAGTGTGGTCAGTGGTCAGTGTGGTCAGTGTGGGCAGTGTGGTCAGTGGTCAGTGTTGTGGTCAGTGTGGTCAGTGGTCAGTGTTGTGGTCAGTGGGGGGGTCAGTGGTCAGTGGGGGGGTCAGTGGTCAGTGTGGTCAGTGGTCAGTGGTCAGTGTGGTCAGTGTGGTCAGTGTGGTCAGTGGTCAGTGTGGTCAGTGGTCAGTGTTGTGGTCAGTGGGGGGTCAGTGGGGTCAGCTCTGGGGACACCGAGTGACCCCGGGGCTCACTGGGGACAGGCTCAGTGGTCAGTTCCGGCCAGGTCACTGAGAGCCCCCCCAGTTCTGGGGACCCCCACCATATTCCGGGACCCCCTCCCCAATCCCGGGACCCCTCCCCAATTCCGGGACCCCTCACCGCCAGAGTTGTTGGTGAAGAGGCAGTAGAGGATGCGGTAGGCCCCGGCCCCCTCCCCATTTCAGTGACCCCCTCCCCATTTCAGTGACCCCCCTGTGTTTCAGTGACCCCTCCCCATTTCAGTGACCCCCTCCCCAATCCCGGGACCCCTCCCCAATTCCGGGACCCCCCTCACCGCCCGAGTTGTTGGTGAAGAGGCAGTAGAGGATGCGGTAGGCCGTGAACTCGCCCACGCAGCCGGGCAGGCTCTCCCCGTACAGCGCCTTCAGCTGCGTCTGGCACTGGTTGAATTCCTCGTGGTCGCCCTGCGGCGGGCCCGACCCTCAGAGACCCCTCCCCAAATTGGGGGGGGGGTCCCCGAGCCCCGCCCCGAGCCCCCCGCCCACCTTCTCCAGGGCGATGCGCGCGTGCGTCTCGTACACCTCCACCGTGAACTCCGTGCGCACGCCCTGCACCTGCGGGAGGGGAGGGGGCGTCAGCGTGGGGAGGGGGCTTCAATTTGGGGAGGGGGCTTCACTTTGGGGAGGGGCTTCAGCGTGGGGTGTGGGGAGGGGGCTTCAGTGTGGGGAGGGGGCTTCAGTTCGGGGAGGGGGCTTCAGTTTGGGGTGTGGGGAGGGGGCTTCAGCGTGGGGAGGGGGCTTCAATTTGGGGAGGGGGCTTCAGAGTGGGGTGTGGGGAGGGGGCTTCAGGGTGGGGAGGGGGCTTCAATTTGGGGGAGGGGGCTTCAGAGTGGGGTGTGGGGAGGGGGCTTCAGGGTGGGGAGGGGGCTTCAGAGTGGGGAGGGGGCTTCTGTTCGGGGAGGGGGCTTCAGAGTGGGGTGTGGGGAGGGGGCGTCAGTTTGGGGAGGGGGCTTCAGTTTGGGGTGTGGGGAGGGGGCTTCAGCGTGGGGAGGGGGCTTCAATTTGGGGAGGGGGCTTCAGCGTGGGGTTTGGGGAGGGGGCTTCAGCGTGGGGAGGGGGCTTCAGGGTGGGGAGGGGGCTTCAGCGTGGGGAGGGGGCTTCAGCGTGGGGAGGGGGCTTCAGACTGGGGAGGGGGCTTCTGTTTGGGGTGTGGGGAGGGGGCTTCAGTGTGGGGAGGGGGCTTCAGGGTGGGGAGGGGGCTTCAGTGTGGGGAGGGGGCTTCAGCGTGGGGAGGGGTCCTCAATGTGGGGAGGGGGCTTCAGGGTGGGGAGGGGGCTTCAGTTCGGGGTTTGGGGAGGGGGCTTCAGAGTGGGGAGGGGTCCTCAGTTCGGGGAGGGGTCTCAGGGTCGGGGAGGGGATCCGGAATTTGGGGAGGGGTCCCAGAACGGTCCTGAAGGGATTCCAGCTGCTCTGGGACCCTCCCCAGGTGAAACCCCCTCCCCAAATTGGGGACCCCTCCCCAAATTCTCACCATCAGGTCCTGCTGCAGGGATTTCAGGTGAAGCCCCCTCCCCAAATTGGTGAAGCCCCCTCCCCAATTTCTCACCGTCAGGTCCTGCCGCAGGGATTTCAGCTGCTCTGGGACCCTCCCCAGGTGAAGCCCCCTCCCCAAATTGGGGACCCCTCCCCAATTTCTCACCGTCAGGTCCTGCCGCAGGGATTTCAGCTGCTCTGGGACCCTCCCCAATGGAAGCCCCCTCCCCAAATTGGGGACCCCTCCCCAAATCCTCACCGTCAGGTCCTGCCGCAGGGATTTCAGCTGCTCTGGGACCCTCCCCAGGTGAAGCCCCCTCCCCAAATTGGGGACCCCTCCCCAAATTCTCACCGTCAGGTCCTGCCGCAGGGATTTCAGCTGCTCTGGGACCCTCCCCAATGGAAGCCCCCTCCCCAAATTGGGGACCCCTCCCCAAATTCTCACCGTCAGGTCCTGCCGCAGGGATTTCAGGTGAAGCCCCCTCCCCAATTGAAGCCCCTCCCCAAATTCTCACCGTCAGGTCCTGCCGCAGGGATTTCAGCTGCTCTGGGACCCTCCCCAATTGAAGCCCCCTCCCTAATTGAAGCCCCCTCCCCAAATTCTCACCGTCAGATCCTGCCGCAGGGATTTCAGGTGAAGCCCCCTCCCCAATTGAAGCCCCCTCCCCAAATTCTCACCGTCAGATCCTGCCGCAGGGATTTCAGGTGAAGCCCCCTCCCCAAATGAAGCCCCCTCCCCAAATCCTCACCGTCAGGTCCTGCCGCAGGGATTTCAGGTAAAGCCCCCTCCCCAAATTGGGGACCCCTCCCCAAATTCTCACCGTCAGGTCCTGCCGCAGGGATTTCAGGTGAAGCCCCCTCCCCAATTGAAGCCCCCTCCCCAATTCCTCACCGTCAGGTCCTGCCGCAGGGATTTCAGCTGCTCGCAGGCCCAGGCGTAGTCGCGGTGCTGCTGCCAGTGCGAGCGCACCAGGGCCAGCGCCTGCCGCAGCACCTGCAGATTTTGGGGCGTTTTGGGGCGTTTTGGGCCTTTTCGGAGCATTTCGGGGGTTTCGAGGAGGATTTTGGGGGTTTTGGGGTGGATTTTGGGGGTTTTTCTGGGGATTTTGGGGATCTTTTAGTGGATTTCAGGGGATTTTTGAGTGGAGTTTTGATTGGATTTTGGAGGTTTTTCTGTGGATTTTGGGGATTTTTCTGTGGATTTTGGGGATTTTTCTGTGGATTTCAGGGTTTTCGAGGAAGATTTTGGGGGTTCTGGAGTGGATTTTGGGGGATTTTCAGTGGATTTTCGGGGATTTTTGAGCTGATTTTGGGGGTTTTTCTGTGGATTTTGGAGGATTTTCATGTGGGTTTTGGGGATTTTTTAGTGGATTTTGGGGATTTTTCTGTGGATTTCAGGGGTTTTGAGGAAGATTTTGGGGTTTTTGGAGTGGATTTTGGGAGATTTTCTGTGGATTTTAGGAGATTTTTCAGTGGATTTGGGGGGATTTTTCTCTGGATTTTGGCGTTTTTGGAGCGGAATTTGGGATAGTTTTGGGATAGATTTTGGGCTGAATTTCCGTGTTTTTGTCTCACTCAGCAGCACGAGTCTGATGGTGCTGGGATCGGGGTTATTTTTGGGTGGATTTTGGGTGGATTTCGCAGTTTTTGGCTCGCTCACCGGCACGGGTCTGACGGTGCTGGGATCAGGGATATTTTGGGATATTTTTGGGTGGATTTTGGGATATTTTGGCACATTTTGGGGTGGATTTTGGGGTGAATTTCTGTGGTTTTGGCTCGCTCACCGGCACGGGTCTGACGGTGCTGGGATCGGGGTTATTTTTGGGTGGATTTTGGGATATTTTGGGACATTTTGGGGTGGATTTTGGGGTGAATTTTGCTGTTTTTGGCTCGCTCACCGGCACGGGTCTGACGGTGCTGGGATCAGGGATATTTTGTGATATTTTTGGGTGGATTTTGGGATATTTTGGCACATTTTGGCTCGCTCACTGGCACGGCTCTGACGGTGCTGGGATCGGGGTTATTTTGGGGTGGATTTTGGGATATTTTGGGGTGGATTTTGGGATATTTTGGCACATTTTGGCTCGCTCACCGGCACGGGTCTGACGGTGCTGGGGTCAGGGATATTTTGTGATATTTTTGGGTGGATTTTGGGATATTTTGGGATATTTTTGGGTGGATTTTGGGGTGAATTTCTGTGTTTTTGGCTCGCTCACCGGCACGGGTCTGACGGTGCTGGGATTGGGGTTATTTTTGGGTGGATTTTGGGATATTTTGGCACTTTTTGGCTCGCTCACCGGCACGGGTCTGACGGTGCTGGGGTCGGGGTTATTTTTGGGTGGATTTTGGGATATTTTGGGACATTTTGTGATATTTTTGGGTGGATTTTGGGATATTTTGGGATATTTTGGCACATTTTGGGGTGGATTTTGGGGTGAATTTCTGTGTTTTTGGCTCGCTCACCGGCACGGGTCTGACGGTGCTGGGGTCAGGGTTATTTTTGGGTGGATTTTGGTACATTTTGGCTCACTCACGGGCACGGGTCTGACGGTGCTGGGATCGGGGTTATTTTTGGGTGTATTTTGGGTGGATTTTGGGATATTTTTGGGTGGATTTTGGGATATTTTGGGGTGGATTTTGGGGTGAATTTCACAGTTTTTGGCTCGCTCACCGGCACGGGTCTGACGGTGCTGGGGTCCGGCGCGCAGGTGAGCCTCAGGTACCTCTTGGTCACCTCCTGGCAGGTGCCGAGGATCTTCAGCTGCTCCCAGTCCAGCGCCTCGGCCTCGGCACCGGCACCGGCACCGGCACCGGCACCGGCACCGGCACCGGCACCGGCACCGGAACCGGCACCGGGGGCGCCGGGGGCCGGGGGGGGGTTGGGCCGCGGCTTTTTGGGGCCCCCCGCGCCCCCCTGGAAGCGCTGGGCCCGGCGCTGCCGCCGCAGCTCCCGCAGCTCCCGCGGCTCCGGCTCCTCCGGCTCCGGCGGCGCGCGGCGGCGCGCGCGGCGAGGGGGGCCCGGCTCCGGCCTGGGGTAACGGGGAAACGGGGGAATGGGGGGAAATGGGGGATTTGGGAAAAAAAAATGGGGAAAAAATGGGGAATTTGGGGGGGAAATGGGGATTTGGGGGAAAAATGGGGGATTTGGGGGGAAAAATGGGGATTTGGGGGAAAAATGGGGGATTTGGGAAAAAAAATGGGGAAAAAATGGGAATTTGGGGGGAAAATGGGGGATTTGGGGGGAAATGGGGAATTTGGGGGGAAAAATGGGGGATTTGGGGGGAAATGGGGGATTTGGGAAAAAAAATGGGGGATTTGGGGGGAAAATGGGGGATTTGGGGGGAAAATGGGGGATTTGGGGGGAAAAACGGGGGATTTGGGAAAAAAAACGGGGAAAAATGGGGAATTTGGGGGGAAAAAATGGGGGATTTGGGGGGAAAAATGGGGATTTGGGGGGGAAATGGGGGATTTGGGAAAAAAAAAGGGGAAAAAATGGGGAATTTGGGGGAAAAATGGGGAATTTGGGGGGAAAAATGGGGATTTGGGGGGAAAAATGGGGGATTTGGGGGGAAAAATGGGGGCATTTGGGGGAAAATGGGGGATTTGGGGGGAAAATGGGGGATTTGGGGGAAAATGGGGGATTTGGGGGAAAAAACGGGGAAAAAATAGGGGAAAATGGGTTAAAAATGGGCATTTGGGGGACAAACAGGGAGTCCCCTCCCAGTCCCTCCCAGTTTCCCTTTAACCCCCCCGAGTCCCTCCCAGTCCCCCCCAGTGCTCCCAGTCTCCCCCCAGTCCCTCCCAGTCCCTCCCAGTTTGATCCCAATTCCCTCCCAGTCCATTCCCAGTCCCCCCCAGTCCATCCCAGTCCCTCCCATTCCCAGTCCCTCCCAGTCCATTCCAGTCCCCCCAGTCCCCCTTTAACCCATCCCAGTTCCCTGCCAGTCCATTCCCAGTCCCCCCAGTTCCCTCCCAGTCCGTCCCAGCCCCATTCCCAGTCCCTCCCAGTCCCCCTTTAACCCATCCCAGTTCCCTCCCAGTCCCCCCAGCCCCATTCCCAGTCCCCCCAGCCCCATTCCCAGTCCGTCCCAGTTCCCTCCCAGTTCCCTCCCAGTCCCCCCCAGTTCCCTCCCAGTCCGTCCCAGTGCCCCCAGCCCCATTCCCAGTCCCGCCAGTCCCCCTTTAACCCATCCCAGTTCCCTCCCAGTCCCCCCAGCCCCATTCCCAGTCCCTCCCAGTCCGTCCCAGTGCCCCCAGCCCCATTCCCAGTTCGTCCCAGTCCCTCCCAGTCCGTCCCAGTGCCCCCAGCCCCATTCCCAGTCCCCCCAGTCCATCCCAGTCCCATTCCCAGTCCCGCCAGTCCCCCTTTAACCCATCCCAGTTCCCTCCCAGTCCGTCCCAGTGCCCCCAGCCCCATTCCCAGTTCGTCCCAGTCCGTCCCAGTCCGTCCCAGTGCCCCCAGTACCTCTTCCCGCGCTGGGCCCGCGCCCGGCCGCGCTCCAGGGGCCCCCCCCGGCCCCGCGGTTTTTGGGGACCCCCCCGGTGCCCCCCGGGCCGGGGCTCGGCCCCCGAGGCCGACGAGTCCGAGCTCGAGTCGCTGCGGAGGGCAAACTGGGCAAACTGGGAGGCACTGGGAGGGACTGGGGGGGGCTGGGAATGGGGCTGGGAGGGACTGGGAATGGGGCTGGGGGGACTGGGAGGGAACTGGGAGGGACTGGGGGGACTGGGAGGGAACTGGGAGGGACTGGGAGGGACTGGGGGGACTGGGAATGGGGCTGGGGGGACTGGGAATGGGGCTGGGATGAACTGGGAGGGAACTGGGAGGGACTGGGAGGGACTGGGAGGGAACTGGGAGGGACTGGGAGGGACTGGGGGGACTGGGAATGGGGCTGGGGGGACTGGGAATGGGGCTGGGATGAACTGGGAGGGAACTGGGAGGGACTGGGGGGACTGGGGGGGGCTGGGGGGACTGGGAGGGAACTGGGAGGGACTGGGGGGACTGGGGGGGACTGGGGGGACTGGGAATGGGGCTGGGGGGACTGGGAGGGAACTGGGAATGGGGCTGGGGGGATTGGGATGGACTGGGAATGGGGCTGGGAGGGACTGGGACAGACTGGGAATGGGGCTGGAGGGACTGGGGGGACTGGGATGGACTGGGAAGGAACTGGGATCAAACTGGGATGAACTGGGATGGACTGGGAGGGAACTGGTTTATACTGGGAGGGAACCAGGGGGAACTGGGATGGACTGGGAGGGACTGGGAGGGAAATGGGAGGGAACTGGGAGGGAACTGGGATTGTCTGGGAGGGAACTGGTTTATACTAGGAGGGAACTGGGGGGAACTGGGGCAGATTTTTGGGATATTTTTCGGGTGTTTTTTGGGATTTTTTTGGGGGTTTATTTCGGGTTATTTTGGGTTATTTTGGGTTTATTTTGGATTATTTTGGGTTATTTTGGGTCTATTTGAACGGGGTTTTTTCTGGGCTGTTCCGGGGCCGTTTTTGGGGTAAATTCTGGGGATTTTGGGTCTCACCTGCGCCGGCAGCGCCTCCCTGGTGAGCAGGAGGGTTTGGGGTCGGTTATTTTGGGTTTATTTCGGGTTATTTTGGGTCTATTTGAACGGGGTTTTTTCTGGGCTATTCCGGGGCAGATTTTGGGGTAAATTCTGAGGATTTTGGGTCTCACCTGCGCCGGCAGCGCCTCCCCGGGGAGCGGGACGGTTTGGGGTCGGTTATTTTGGGTTATTTCGGGTTATTTTGGGTTTATTTTGGGATTATTTTGGGTTATTTTGGGTCTATTTGAACGGGGATTTTTCTGGGCTGTTCCGGGGTGGATTTTGGGGTGAATTCCGGGGATTTTGGGTCTCACCTGCGCCGGCAGCGCCTCCCCGGGGAGCGGGAGGGTTTGGGGTGGGTTATTTTGGGTTTATTTTGGATTATTTCGGGTTATTTTGGGTCTATTTGAACGGGGTTTTTTCTGGGCTATTCCAGGGCGGTTTTTGGGGTGAATTCCGGGGATTTTGGGTCTCACCTGCGCCGGCAGCGCCTCCCCGGGGAGCGGGACGGTTTGGGGTGGGTTTTTGGGGATTATTTCGGGTTATTTTGGGTCTATCTGAACGGGGATTTTTTTGAGCTATTCCGGGGTGGATTTTGGGGTGAATTCCGGGGATTTCGGGTCTCACCTGCGCCGGCAGCGCCTCCCCGGGGAGCGGGAGGGTTTGGGGTGGGTTTTTGGGGATTATTTCGGGTTATTTTGGGATTATTTCGGGTTATTTTGGGTCTATTTGAACGGGGTTTTTTCTGGGCTGTTCCGGGGCCGTTTTTGGGGTGAATTCCGGGGATTTT
Source organism: Lonchura striata (assembly GCF_046129695.1). Taxonomy (NCBI): domain Eukaryota; kingdom Metazoa; phylum Chordata; class Aves; order Passeriformes; family Estrildidae; genus Lonchura; species Lonchura striata. The sequence goes on along the minus strand of NC_134640.1, from coordinate 2,693,564 downwards.
GGGTCTCACCTGCGCCGGCAGCGCCTCCCCGGGGAGCGGGAGCTGGAGCGGGACGGTTTGGGATGGGTTTTTGGGGATTATTTCGGGTTATTTCGGGTTATTTTGGGTCTATTTGAACGGGGTTTTTCTGGGCTATTCCGGGGCAGATTTTGGGGTGAATTCCGGGGATTTCGGGTCTCACCTGCGCCGGCAGCGCCTCCCCGGGGAGCGGGACGGTTTGGGATGGATTTTTGGGGTTTATTTCGGGTTATTTTGGGTCTATTTGAACGGGTTTTTTCTGGGCTATTCCGGGGTGGATTTTGGGGTGAATTCCGGGGATTTCGGGTCTCACCTGCGCCAGCAGCGCCTCCCCGGGGAGCGGGAGGGTTTGGGGTCGGTTATTTTGGGTTATTTTGGGTTATTTTGGGTTCCCGTGGGTCTATTTGAACGGGGTTTTTTCTGGGCTATTCCGGGGCAGATTTTGGGGTAAATTCTGAGGATTTTGGGTCTCACCTGCGCCGGCAGCGCCTCCCTGGTGACCGGGAGGGTTTGGGATGGGTTTTTGGGGATTATTTCGGGTTATTTTGGGTCTATCTGAACGGGGATTTTTTTGAGCTATTCCGGGGTGGATTTTGGGGTGAATTCCGGGGATTTTGGGTCTCACCTGCGCCGGCAGCGCCTCCCCGGGGAGCGGGACGGTTTGGGATGGGTTTTTGGGGATTATTTCGGGTTATTTGGGGTCTATTTGAACGGGGTTTTTTCTGGGCTATTCCGGGGTGGATTTTGGGGTGAATTCCGGGGATTTCGGGTCTCACCTGCGCCGGCAGCGCCTCCCTGGTGAGCGGGAGCTGGAGCGGGAGCGGGAGCCGCTGGAGGAGGAGCTGTGCTCCTGCACGAACACGTTCCGGTTCCCGAATTTCCCGGCCGGGAACCCCCCGGGCCCCCCCCGGGGCCGCGCCGCCCCCGGGCCGGCTGCGGGGGGGTCTCTGCGCCGCGTTTTGGGGCGGATTCGGGGGATTTTGGGGGCTCTGGGGGGGGCCGGGGCCCGCCCGGGCCGGGGGCAGCTCCCAGCGCTTCTTCTTGGGGCTGGCGGCGCCCTCGCGGCCCAGCCTGGGGAGAAAAACGGCAAAATCGGGTCAGGAGGGGCAAAAAATGGGGAAAAACACAGAAAATTGGGGCAGGGGGAGTGAAAAACGGGGGGAAAAATATACAAATTTGGGCAAAAACCACCAAATTTGGGTCAGGAGAAGTAAAAATTGGGGGAAAAAACAGAAAAATGGGGCTGAAAAGCACCAAATTTGGGTCAGGAGAAGTGAAAATTGGGGGGAAAAACAGAAAAATTGGGTCAGGAGGATAAAAAATGGGGAAAAACAGCAAATTTGGGGCAGGGGGAGTGAAAAATGGGGGGAAAACAGGGAAGTTAAAAATTGGGGAAAAAAACAACAAATTTGGGTTAGGAGAAGTGAAAATTGAGGGGGGAAAACAGAAAAATTGGGGTGAAAAGCACCAAATTTGGGTCAGGAGAAGTGAAAATTGGGGGGGAAAACCAGAAAAATTGGGGTGAAAAGCACCAAATTTGGGTCAGGAGAAGTGAAAATTGGGGGGAAAAAACAGAAAAATTGGGTCAGGGGAGAAGTGAAAATTGGGGTAAGAAACAGAAAAATTGGGTCAGGGGGACAAAAAATGGGGAAAAACAGAAAAATTGGGGTGAAAAAACAGAAAAATTGGGGCAGGGGGAATGAAAACTGGAGGGAAAAACAGGAAAGTTAAAAATTGGGGAAAAAAACAACAAATTTGGGTCAGGAGAAGTGAAAATTGAGGGGGGAAAACAGAAAAATTGGGGTGAAAAACATTAAATTTGGGTCAGGAGAAGTGAAAATTGGGGGAAAAACAGAAAAATTGGGGTGAAAAGCACCAAATTTGGGTCAGGAGAAGTGAAAATTGGGGGGGAAAAAACAAAAATTGGATCAGGAGAGAAGTGAAAATTGGGGTAAGAAACAGAAAAATTGGGTCAGGAGGACAAAAAATGGGGAAAAACACGAAAATTGGGGCAGGGGGAATGAAAACTGGGGGGAAAAACAGGAAAGTTAAAAATTGGGGGAAAAAACAACAAATTTGGGTCAGGAGAAGTGAAAATTGGGGTGAAAAAACAGAAAAATTGGGGTGAAAAGCACCAAATTTGGGTCAGGAGAAGTGAAAATTGGGGTAAGAAACAGAAAAATTGGGTCAGGGGGACAAAAAATGGGAAAAAACAGAAAAATTGGGGCAGGGGGAATGAAAACTGGGGGGGAAAAACAGGAAAGTTAAAAATTGGGGAAAAAAACAACAAATTTGGGTCAGGAGAAGTGAAAATTGGGGGGAAAACACAAAAACTGGGGGGAAAACACAAAAATTGGGGTGGATTTTTGGGTCAGTTCTGCCTGGATTTTCTCTGGGATTTCTCGGGTGTTTTTGGGTCAGTTTTTGGGTGGATTTTGGGGGGTTTTGGGGCTGATTTTTGGGTCAATTCTGGGCGGATTTTGGGGGTTTTGGGGCTGATTTTTGGGTCAGTTCTGGGCGGATTTTGGGTCAGTTCTGGGCAGATTTTGGGTCAGTTCTGGGCGGATTTTGGGTCAATTCTGGGTGGATTTTGGGTCAGTTCTGGGCAGATTTTTGGGTCAGTTCTGGGTGTATTTTGGGTCAGTTCTGGGCGGATTTTTGGGTCGGTTTTTGGTGGATTTTTGGGTCGGTTTTGGGCGGATTTTTGGGTCAGTTCTGGGTGGATTTTGAGGGGTTTTGGGGCTGCTTTTTGGGGTGATTCTGGCTGGATTTTCTCAGGGATTTTCCAGGTGCTTTTGAGTCAGTTCTCAGTGTATTTTCACGAGGATTTTTCGGGCGATTCCGATCGGATTTTTTCCGGGGATTTTCGGGGCGATTCTGGGTGGATTTTGGGGGGTTTTGGGACTGGTGTTTGGGTCAATTCTGGATGGATTTTCACGGGGATTTTTTGGGCGATTCTGATGAGATTTTTTTGGAGATATTTCAGGCAACTCTGATCGAATTTTTTCGGGGATATTTCAGGCAATCCTGATCAGATTTTTTCTGAGATATTTCAGGCGATTCTGATCGGATTTTTGGGGTATTTTCGGGCGATTCCGATCGGATTTTTTCGGCGCTATTTCGGACGATTCCAGACGGATTTTTGGGGGGATTTCGGGGGTTTTTGGGGCTCACCCGGGCAGCGGCTCGCGGCTCCAGTCGATGGTGAAGGCGGAGCCGTCCTGCAGCCGCGCCTGCAGCAGCTCCTTGAGCAGCTTCTCGGTGCGGTCCTTGTCCTCCTCGCTCTCGCAGGCCGTGAAGCAGCGCTGCACGTAGGCCTTCATCTCGGGGGGCCAGTCCTCGGGCCGGCCCCGCCCGGGGGGATTCCTGTTTTGGGGTCATTTCGGGGGATTTTGGGTCATTTTGGGTCATTTCATCTCGGGGGGCCAGTCCTCGGGCCGGCCCCGCCCGGGGGGAGTCCTGTTTTGGGGTCATTTCGGGGGATTTTGGGTCATTTCATCTCGGGGGGCCAGTCCTCGGGCCGGCCCCGCCCAGGGGGACTGCTGGTTTGGGGTTATTTTGGGGGATTTTGGGTCATTTCATCTCGGGGGGCCAGTCCTCGGGCCGGCCCCGCCCCGGGGCGTTCCTGTTTTGGGGTCATTTCGGGGGATTTTGGGTCATTTCGGGTCATTTCATCTCGGGGGGCCAGTCCTCGGGCCGGCCCCGCCCGGGGGGAGTGCTGTTTTGGGTCATTTCGGGGGATTTTGGGTCATTTTGGGTCATTTTGGGGGATTTTGGGTCATTTCATCTCGGGGGGCCAGTCCTCGGGCCGGCCCCGCCCCGGGGGATTCCTGTTTTGGGGTCATTTCGGGGGATTTTGGGTCATTTTGGGTCATTTCGGGGGATTTTGGGTCATTTCATCTCGGGGGGGCCAGTCCTCGGGCCGGCCCCGCCCCGGGGGAGTGCTGCTTTGGGGTCATTTCGGGGGATTTTGGGTCATTTTGGGGAATTTTGGGTCATTTCAGTGGGTCATTTCATCTCAGGGGGCCAGTCCTCGGGCTGGCCCCGCCTGGGGGGAGTGCTGTTTTGGGGTCATTTCGGGGGATTTTGGGTCATTTTGGGTCATTTCATCTCGGGGGGCCAGTCCTCGGGGGATTTTGGGTCATTTTGGGTCATTTCATCTCGGGGGGCCAGTCCTCGGGGGATTTTGGGTCATTTTGGGTCATTTCGGGGGATTTTGGGTCATTTTGGGTCATTTCATCTCGGGGGGCCAGTCCTCGGGGGATTTTGGGTCATTTTGGGTCATTTCGGGGGATTTTGGGTCATTTTGGGTCATTTCATCTCGGGGGGCCAGTCCTCGGGCCGGCCCCGCCCGGGGGAGTGCTGGTTTGGGGTCATTTCAGGGGATTTTGGGTCATTTCGGGGAATTTTGGGTCATTTCAGGGGATTTTGGGTCATTTCGGGGAATTTTGGGTCATTTCAGGGGATTTTGGGTCATTTTGGGGGATTTTGGGTCATTTCAGGGGATTTGGGTCATTTTGGGGGATTTTGGGTCATTTCAGGGGGATTTGGGTCATTTCGGGGGATTTTGGGTCATTTTGGGGGATTTTGGTCATTTCAGGGGATTTGGGTCATTTTGGGTCATTTCAGGGGGATTTGGGTCATTTCGGGGGATTTTGGGTCATTTTGGGGGATTTTGGGTCATTTTGGGGGATTTGGGTCATTTCGAGTAACTTTGGGTCATTTCAGAGAGATTTTGGTCATTTCAGGGGGATTTGGGTCATTTTGGGTCATTTCAGGAGGATTTGGGTTATTCCAGGGGGATTTGGGTCATTTTGGGTCATTTCAGGGGGATTTTGGGTCATTTTGGGGGATTTTGGGAGATTTTGGGTCATTTCAGGCGTTTTGGGTCATTTCAGGGTTTTTTGGGGCAATTCTGGGGGGTTTGGGGTCAGTCCGGGCTGGATTTTGGGGTCCCCCCCAGGTTTTGGGGGGATTTTTTAGGAAGATTTTTGGGGGTTTTGGGGAGGTTTTGAATGACATTTTTAGGGAGTTTTTGGGGAGGTTTTCGAGGGATTTTTGGGGGGATTTTTGGGTGTTTTTGGGGAGATTTTTTGAGGGATTTTTGGGGATGTTTTTGGTGTTTTTCCGGATGTTTTTAGGGAGATTTTGGGGAGATTTGTGGAGGTTTTTGAGGGATTTTTAGGGAGATTTTGGGGGTTTTGGGGATGTTTTTAGGGAGTTTTTGTGGAGGTTCTTAAGGGATTTTTGGGGATGTTTTTCAGGGATTTTTGAAGAGGTTTTTGGGGTGTTTTTGGGGTGTTTTTGGGGTGTTTTTGGAGAGTTTTTGGGAAGTTTTTTTGGGGGTTTTGGGAGGTTTTTGAGGAGTTTTGGGGACGTGTTTAGGGAGTTTTTGGGGATTTTTTGCGGGGGATTTTCAGTTTTTAGGGAGTTTTTTTGGGGAGATTTTCAAGGGATTTTTGGGGAGATTTTAGGGAGTTTTTGGGGACGTTTTTAGAGAGTTTTTTGAGGGATTTTTGAGGAGGTTTTTGGGGATGTTTTTAGGGATTTTTGGGGATGTTTTTGGGGACGTTTTTAGAGTTTTTTGAGGAGGTTTATGGGGATTTTTTGAGGAGATTTTTGAGGGATTTTTGGGGAGATTTTGGGGATGTTTCTGGGGACGTTTTTAGAATTTTTTGAGGAGGTTTATAGGGATGTTTTGGGGATTTTTTTGGGGAGTTTTTAGGGATTTTTGGGACGTTTTGGGGATGTTTCTGGGGACGTTTTTAGAGTTTTTTGAGGAGGTTTATGGGGATTTTTTGGGGATTTTTTTGGGGAGTTTTTAGGGATTTTTGGGGAGATTTTGGGGATGTTTCTGGGGACGTTTTTAGAATTTTTTGAGGAGGTTTATGGGGATGTTTGGGGATTTTTCTGGGGACGTTTTTAGAGTTTTTTGAGGAGGTTTATGGGGATTTTTTGGGGAGTTTTTAGGGATTTTTGGGGACGTTTTGGGGATGTTTTCTGGGGACGTTTTTAGAGTTTTTTGAGGAGGTTTTATGGGGATTTTTTTGGGGAGTTTTGGGGGATTTTTTGGGGAGTTTTTAGGGATTTTGGGGGAGATTTTGGGGATGTTTTTGGGGACGTTTTTAGAGTTTTTTGAGGAGGTTTATGGGGATTTTTTTGGGGGAGTTTTGGGGGATTTTTTGGGGAGTTTTTAGGGATTTTTGGGGAGATTTTGGGGATGTTTCTGGGGACGTTTTAGAGTTTTTTGAGGAGGTTTATGGGGATTTTTTTGGGGAGTTTTGGGGGATTTTTTGGGGAGTTTTTAGGGATTTTTGGGGAGATTTTGGGGATGTTTTTGGGGACGTTTTAGAGTTTTTTGAGGAGGTTTATGGGGATTTTTTGGGGAGTTTTTAGGGAGATTTTGGGGATGTTTCTGGGGACGTTTTTAGAGTTTTTTGAGGAGGTTTATGGGGATTTTTTGGGGATTTTTTTGGGGAGTTTTAGGGATTTTGGGGATGTTTTTGGGCATTTTTGGGGGTTTTTGGGACTCACCCGTGGCCCCCGTGCAGCTTCTCTGGCCCGGGGGACCCCGAAGCCCGGGGGGGGCAGCGCGAACGGGGGGCGCTTGGGCAGCTGGAACTTGAGACCCCCCGAGCCCGGCGCCTCTGCGGGGAAAAGCGGGAATTTTGGGAAAATTTGGGGAAATTCGGGGGGTTTGGGGGAAATTCGGGGGAAATTCGGGGGTTTGGGGGAAATTCGGGGAAATTGGGGAAATTCAGGGAGGTTTCAGGGGAATTTGGGGGAAAACTGGGGGTTTTGGGGCAGGATTTTGGGGATAATTTCGGCAGAAGTTGGGGGATGATTTTGGGGCAAGAATTTGGGGGATTTTGGGGCAGGAATTTGGGGCAGATTTGGACGATTTTGGGTGTGATTTAGGGGCAGGATTTGGAGGATTTTGGGGCAGATTTGGGGGATTTTGGGGCAGATTTGGGGATTTTAGGGCAGGATTTTGGGGCAGATTTGGGGGATTTTGGGGCAGGATTTTGGGGCAGATTTGGAGGATTTTGGGTGTGATTTAGGGGTAGGATTTGGAGGATTTTGGGGCAGGATTTTGGGGATTTTAGGGCAGGATTTTGGAGATTTTGGGGCAGGATTTTGGGGCAGATTTGGGGGATTTTGGGACAGGATTTTGGGGCAGGATTTGGGGGATTTTAGGGCAGAATTTTGGGGCAGGATTTTGGGGCAGATTTGGGGGATTTTGGGGCAGGATTTGGGGGATTTTGGGGCAGATTTGGGGGATTTTGGGGTAGGATTTTGGGGATTTTGGGGCAGGATTTTGGGGATGATTTGGGGGGATTTTGGGACAGGATTTTGGGGCAGATCTGGGGGATTTTGGGGCAGGATTTTGGGGATTTTGGGGCAGGATTTTGGGGCAGATCTGGGGGATTTTGGGGCAGGATTTTGGGGCAGGATTTTGGGGATTTTGGGGCAGGATTTGGGGGATTTTGGGGCAGGATTTTGGGGCAGGATTTTGGGGATTTTGGGGCAGGATTTGGGGGATTTTGTGGCAGGTTTTTGGGGCAGGATTTTGGGGATTTTGGGGCAGGATTTGGGGGATTTTGGGGCAGATTTGGGCGATTTTGGGGCAGGATTTTGGGGCAGGATTTTGGGGCAGGATTTGGGGGATTTTTGGGCAGGATTTGGGGGATTTTAGGGCAGGATTTGGGGGATTTTGGGGATGATTTTGGGGCAGGATTTTGGGGATTTTGGGGCAGGATTTTGGGGGATTTTAGGGCAGGATTTTGGGGCAGGATTTTGGGGCAGATCTGGGGGATTTTGGGGGATTTTGGGGCAGATCTGGGGGATTTTGGGGCAGGATTTTGGGGCAGATCTGGGGTATTTTGGGACAGGATTTTGGGGATTTTGGGGATGATTTTGGGCAGGATTTTGGGTCAGATCCGGGGGATTTTGGGGCTCTCTTACGCTTCATGCGGCTCCAGAGCTGCCCCCCGCCCTTCTTGCCCTTCGGGGGGGGCCCCTCCCCGTAGTGGGGGGAGGGGAAGGCGGCCGAGCCCCCGGGGGGGTCCCCGCGCCCCCCCCCGCGTGGGGAGGGGGCTGGGGGGGGGCGGCGGGGGGGGGCTGGGGGGTCCCGAAGGGCGACGGCTCCTCCAGGCCGGGCACGGGGGGCTGCTGGGGGGGGGAGGGCAGGGGAGGGTCAGGGGGGTGGTCCCGGAGTTGGGGACCCCCCCCACCCCCCAAATCCTCCCCCCCGAGCCCCCCTCACCTGGGCCAGGCCACTCTGCTGCGGGGGGGGGGCGGGGGGCGGCGGCTGCGGCTGCTGGGGGGGGGCGTAGGAGCCCCCTCCCCCCGTGGGGTACGGGGCGGGGGGCGCCCCATAGCCGGGGTACACCCCCTGCTGGGGGAGACCCCCCCCGAATGTGGTTAATGGTACGGCCCAGAGACCCCCACCCAAAATCAGAGACCCCCCCCAAATGTGGTTAATGGTACGGCCCAGAGACCCCCACCCCAAAATCAGAGACCCCCCCAATGTGGTTAATGGTACGGCCCAGAGACCCTCCCCCAGCCCCATTTTGGGGTCCCCCAGCCCCGTTTCGGGGTCCCCCGAAGCCCCCAACCCCATTTCGGGGTCCCCCAGCCCCATTTTGGGGTCCCCCAGCTCCGTTTTGGGGTCCCAGAAGCCCCCAGCCCCATTTCGGGGGTCTCACCATGGGGTAGTAGTAGCCGTAGGGGTCCCCAAAGCCCCCAGCCCCATTTCAGGGTCCCCCAGCCCCATTTCGGGGTCCCCCAGCCCCGTTTTGGGGTCCCCCAGCCCCATTTCGGGGTCCCCCAGCCCCATTTCGGGGTCCCCGAAGCCCCCAGCCCCATTTCGGGGTCCCCCAGCCCCATTTTGGGGTCCCCCAGCCCCATTTCAGGGTCCCCCAGCCCCATTTCGGGGTCCCCCCGAAGCCCCCAGCCCCATTTGGGGGTCTCACCATGGGGTAGTAGTAGCCGTAGGGGTAGTAGCCCCCCCCGTAGGGCTGGTACCACTGGTAGTACTGGGGGGGCTGCGCCACCGAGGGGTCCCCCTGCCCGGGGGGGCGTACTGGGGGGAGACAGGGGGTGAGACCCCAAAACAGAGACCCCAGACCCCCCAAATCCCCTCAACCCTCCCCAACCTCCCAAATCCGCCCCAAAATTCCCCAGACCCCCCAAATCCCCTCACCCCTCCCCAACCTCCCAAATCCACCCAAAAATCTCCCCCCAAAATTCCCCAGGACCCCCCAAATCCCCTCACCCCCCCCAAACCTCCCAAATCCCCCCCCCCAACCTCCCCAGACCCCCCTAAATTCCCATCAAATCCCCCCCAACCCCACCCAAACCTCCCAAATCCCCCCCCAAATCTCCCCAGGACCCCCCAAATCCCCTCAACCCTCCCCAACCTCCCAAATCCGCCCCAAAACTCCCCCCAAATCTCCCCAGACCCCCCCAAATTCCCTCAACCCCCCCAAACCTCCCAAATTCCCCCCAAACTCCCCCCAAATCCCTCAAAGAACCCCCAGGACCCCCCCAACTTCCCCTCAACCCCCCCAAAATTCCCCCCAAATCCCTCAAGGACCCCCCCCCAAATCTCCCCAGACTCCCCAGGACCCCCCAAATTCCCATCAAATCCCCCCCAAATCCTCCCCAATTTCCCCAGTTCCCCCCAAAATCTCTCAAAGAACCCCCCCAAATCTCCCCAGACCCCCCAAATTCCCTTCAACTCCCCCAAATCCCTCAAAGACCCCCCCCAAGTCCCCCAAACCTCCCAAATTCCCCCCAAACCTCCCCAGACCCCCCCCAGGACCCCCTAAATTCCCCTCACACCCCCCCAAGTCCCCCAAATTTCCCCCAGACCCCCCAAATTCCCCTCAAAGACCCCTAAGTCCCCCAAATTCCCCCCAAGCTCCCCCCAAATCCCCCCCAAATCCCTCAAAGACCCCCCAAATTCCCCTCAAACCCCCCAATTTCCCCCAATTTCCCCAATTTCGCCCCGAACCCCCTCAGACCTGCGCTCCGCTCTGCCCCCCCGCCGCCGCCGCTTTTCCTCCTCCTCCTCCCGCCGCTCCCGCCGCCGCCGCTTTGCTGATGCTGGCCAGGGCCTGCCGCGCCTTCTCCCACTCGGGGTTCTCGGCGGGCGGCGCCGGCGCCTCCTCCCGAGCGGCCGCGGCGGCGCCGCCGAACGGGGCGGCCCTGAGGGAGCGAGAGACCGAGGGCGCCGCTCAGCCCGGGCCCGGCCCGGCCCCGCCGCCCTCCCCGCCGCCCCCCGCGCTCACCAGTCCCGCTGCTCGCCCAGGTTGGCGGCCATGGCGGCGCCGGCCCCGCCGCCCGCTCCGCTGGCGACGGCCGCGCCAAGATGGCGGCGCCGCCGCCCTCACGGAGCCGCTTCCGGTCGGCGCCGCGCGCGCGGCCAATGGGAACGCGAGGAGAGGGTAGAGGGGCGGGGCTTCCGTAACGGCGCCGCGCGCGCGGCCAATGGGAACGCGAGGAGAGGGTAGAGGGGCGGGGCTTCCGTAACGGCGAGAGCGAGGGGCGGGGTTTGCGTAACGGCGCCGCACGCGCGGCCAATAGGAGAGCGAGGAGAGGGTGAGGGGCGGGGCGTCGCTAACGGCGGAGTGGCGCGGCCAATGGGAACGCGAGGAGAGGGTAAGGGGCGGGGCGTCGCTAACGGCGCATGCGCGGAGACGCGACGGCGGCCGCCAGGGGACAAAGGGAGCGAGGGGCGCGACCGGGAGCCCAAAACCGGGGGGAGGATCCCGAAATTGGGACTTTTTATACCCGAAATTGGGACTTTTTATACCCAAAATCGGGGGTCTGGGTCCCCAAAATCAGGGGTCTGCGTCGCCAAAATTAGAACTTTTAATTCCCAAAACTGGGGGTCTGGGACCCCCAAAATGGGAATTTTTATACCCAAAATTGGGGGTCTGGGACCCCCAAAATGGGAATTTTTATACCCAAAATTGGGGGTCTGGGACCCCAAAATTTGGGGATTTTAACCCCAAAATTTGGGGTCTGGGTCCCCAAAATTGGAACTTTTTATACCCAAAATTGGGGGTCTGGGACCCCCAATATTTGGGGATTTTAACCCCAAATATTGGGGGTCTGGGTGCCCAGAATTTGGGGATTTTAACCCCAAAATTGGAGGTCTGGGTCCCCAAAATTGAAACTTTTAATCCCCAAATTTGGGGGCCTTTAATTCCCGAAATTGGAACTTTTTCTACCCAAAATTGGGGGTTTTTAATTCCCAAACCTGGGGGATTTTAACCCCAAAATCTGGGATTTCTTCACGTCCCAAACTGGAGGATTTGAACCCCAAAAAACCGGGGATTTCACCCAAAAAAACGGGGATTTCACCCCAAAATTGGGAGTTTTTAACCCCAAACCCAGAGATTTCACCCCAAATTTGACTTTTTAACCCCAAAATTGCCAAATTTGGGAATTTTGAACCCCAAACCCAGGGATTTTACCCCAAAATTGGCATTTTTTAACCCCAAAACCCGGGGATTTCACCCCAAATTTGACTTTTTAACCCAAAACTCAGATTTCATCCCAAATTTGAGTTTTTAACCCAAAACCCCAGGGGATTTCACCCCAAAATTTGGAGGTTTTAACCCCAAACCCGGGGATTTCACCCCAAAATTCAATTTTTAACCCCAAACCCGGGGATTTCACCCCAAATTCCAGTTTTGAACCCCAAACCCGGGGATTTCACCCCAAAATTGGAGTTTTTACCCCAAACCCCCTGACCCCACCCCAAATTTGGGAGTTTTTTACCAAAACTCCACCGATTTCACCCCAAAATTCGGAGTTTTTCACCAAAACCCGCAGATTTCACCCCAAATCCAGGGATTTCACCCCAAAATTGGGATTTTTAACCCCAAAATTGGGATTTTTAACCCCAAAACCCCACCGATTTCACCCCAAAATTGGAATTTTTAACCCCAAAATAGGGATTTTTAACCCCAAAACCCCGGGGATTTCACCCCAAAATTCAGAGTTTTTCAACCCAAAACCCGCGGATTTCACCCCAAATCCAGGGATTCCACCCCAAAATTGGGATTTTTAACCCCAAAACCCCAAAACTCAAAGTTTTTCACCAAACCCCACCGTTTTCACCCAAATTTAACTTTTTCACCCCAAAAACCACCAAACCCCCAACCGCCAAAAAAACCAAAAACCAAACTCCACAAAACCCCAAAAAAACTGGAAAAAAATCCTTTAATCCTGGGTGGGGGGATGGGGTGGGGGAGGGGCTGGGAGGGGGGGTGGGGAGGGTCCGAGGGGGGCGAAAGGTGGGAATTTTTTGGGGCGAAATTCGGGGATTTTGGGACAAAAGCGGGGCGGGGCTACCAGAAGTCGCGGCGGTGGTAGGAGTCGGGGTCGCAGAATTTGGTGACCACCACGCGGTTGGCGAACTTGCGGCCGGTCAGGCCCTGCATGGCCTTCTGGCAGTCGAACACCGAGGTGAACTCCACGAAAATCTGCAAAAATTTGGGTAAAATTCCCGTCATTTTGGGCAAATTTGGGCCGTTTTTAGTCGTTTTGGTGATTTGGGGTGAATTCGGGGGATTTTGGGTCACTGGATGGGACAGAGGGACACAAGGACAGCCCAGACCCTGCATGGCCTTCTGGCAGTCGAACACCGAGGTGAACTCCACGAAAATCTGCAAAAATTTGGGTAAAATTCCCGTCATTTTGGGCAAATTTGGGCTGGTTTTAGTCGTTTTGGTGATTTGGGGTGAATTCGGGGGATTTTGGGTCACTGGATGGGACAAATGGACTGAGAAACACCCCAGACCCTGCATGGCCTTCTGGCAGTCGAACACCGAGGTGAACTCCACGAAAATCTGCAAAAATTTGGGTAAAATTCCCGTCATTTTGGGCAAATTTGGGCCGTTTTTAGTCGTTTTGGTGATTTGGGGTGAATTCGGGGGATTTTGGGTCACTGGAATGGGACAAATGGACTGAGAAACACCCCAGACCCTGCATGGCCTTCTGGCAGTCGAACACCGAGGTGAACTCCACGAAAATCTGCAAAAATTTGGGTAAAATTCCCGTCATTTTGGGCAAATTTGGGCCGGTTTTAGTCGTTTTGGTGATTTGGGGTGAATTTGGGGGATTTTGGGTCACTGGAATGGGACAGAGGGACACAAGGACAGCCCAGACCCTGCATGGCCTTCTGGCAGTCGAACACCGAGGTGAACTCCACGAAAATCTGCAAAATTTGGGTAAAATTCCCGTCATTTTGGGCAAATTTGGGCCGTTTTTGGGATTTATGGGGATTTGGGGTGAATTCGGGGGATTTTGGGTCACTGGAATGGGACAAATGGACTGAGAAACACCCCAGACCCTGCATGGCCTTCTGGCAGTCGAACACCGAGGTGAACTCCACGAAAATCTGCAAAAATTTGGGTAAAATTCCCGTCATTTTGGGCAAATTTGGGCCGTTTTTAGTCGTTTTGGTGATTTGGGGTGAATTCGGGGGATTTTGGGTCACTGGAATGGGACAAATGGACTGAGAAACACCCCAGACCCTGCATGGCCTTCTGGCAGTCGAACACCGAGGTGAACTCCACGAAAATCTGCAAAAATTTGGGTAAAATTCCCGTCATTTTGGGCAAATTTGGGCCGGTTTTAGTCGTTTTGGTGATTTGGGGTGAATTTGGGGGATTTTGGGTCACTGGAATGGGACAGAGGGACACAAGGACAGCCCAGACCCTGCATGGCCTTCTGGCAGTCGAACACCGAGGTGAACTCCACGAAAATCTGCAAAATTTGGGTAAAATTCCCGTCATTTTGGGCAAATTTGGGCCGTTTTTGGGATTTATGGGGATTTGGGGTGAATTCGGGGGATTTTGGGTCACTGGATGGGACAAATGGACTGAGGGACCCCGGGGCCTTCTGGCAGTCGAACACCGAGGTGAACTCCATGAAAATCTGCAAAATTTGGGTAAAATTCCCGTCATTTTGGGCAAATTTGGGCCGGTTTTAGTCGTTTTGGTGATTTGGGGTGAATTCGGGGGATTTTGGGTCACTGGATGGGACACAGGGACACAAGGACAGCCCAGACCCTGCATGGCCTTCTGGCAGTCGAACACCGAGGTGAACTCCACGAAAATCTGCAAAAATTTGGGTAAAATTCCCGTCATTTTGGGCAAATTTGGGCCATTTTTAGTCGTTTTGGTGATTTGGGGTGAATTCGGGGGATTTTGGGTCACTGGATGGGACAAATGGACTGAGAAACACCCCAGACCCTGCATGGCCTTCTGGCAGTCGAACACCGAGGTGAACTCCACGAAAATCTGCAAAATTTGGGCAAAATTCCCGTCATTTTGGGCAAATTTGGGCCGTTTTTAGTCGTTTTGGTGATTTGGGGTGAATTCGGGGGATTTTGGGTCATTTCAGGGCGGTTTTGGGGACACAGGGACTGAGGGACCCCGGGGCCTTCTGGCAGTCGAACACCGAGGTGAACTCCACGAAAATCTGCAAAATTTGGGCAAAATTCCCGTCATTTTGGGCAAATTTGGGCTGGTTTTAGTCATTTTGGTGATTTGGGGTGAATTCAGGGGATTTTGGGTCACTGGATGGGACAAATGGACTGAGAAACACCCCAGACCCTGCATGGCCTTCTGGCAGTCGAACACCGAGGTGAACTCCACGAAAATCTGCAAAATTTGGGTAAAATTCCCGTCATTTTGGGCAAATTTGGGCCGTTTTTGGTAATTTTTGGTAATTTTGGTGATTTCAGGGGATTTTTTTGGCGAAAAAAAAAGGGATTTTGGGGCCCAAAAATGGGAATTTTTTGTGGGATGTCCATGGATTAACCCTTTGTGATCCATGGATTAACCCTTTGTGATCCATGGATTAACCCTTTGTGATCCATGGATTAATGTGATCCATGGATTAACCCTTTGTGATCCATGGATTAACCCTTTGTGATCCATGGATTAACCCTTTATGGATCCATGCATTTAACCCTTTGTGATCCATGGATTAACCCTTTGTGATCCCCATGGATTTAACCCTTTGTGATCCATGGATTAACCCTTTGTGATCCATGGATTTAACCTTTTGTGTATCCATGAATTTAACCCTTTGTGTGATCTCCATGGATTTCACCATTCCATACTGGATTTAACCCTTTCCTAGCCCCATTCCCAGCACACCTGGGCACACCTGGCACACAGGTAACCCCAAATCTCTCATTTCTCACCTTTCCACAATCCAGGACCTCGACACCGGGATCTCCATGGATTTAACCCTTTGTGATCCCCATGGATTTAACTCTTTGTGTGATCTCCATGGATTAACCCTTTCCTATCCCCATTCCCAGCACACCTGGGCACACCTGGCACACAGGTGACCCCAAATCTCACCTTCCCACATCCCGGCACCTCGACGCCGTCGACGGGCCGCGGGATCTCGATGGATTTGACGGTGCCGTACTTGGATTAACCCTTTCCTAGCCCATTCCCGGCACACCTGGCACACAGGTAACCCCAAATCTCCCGTTTCTCACCTTCCCACAATCCAGGACCTCGACACCGGGATCTCCATGGATTTAACCCTTTGTGTGATCTCCATGGATTTAACCCTTTCCATACTGGATTTAACCCTTTCCTAGCCCATTCCCAGCACACCTGGGCACACAGGTAACCCCAAATCTCCTGTTTCTCACCTTCCCACACCCCAAGGATCTCCATGGATTAACCCTTTGTGATCCATGGATTAACCCTTTGTGATCCATGGATTTAACCCTTTGTGATCTCCATGGATTTAACCCTTTGTGATCCATGGATTTAACCCTTTGTGATCTCCATGGATTTAACCCTTTGTGATCTCCATGGATTAACCCTTTGTGATCTCCATGGATTAACCCTTTGTGATCCATGGATTTAACCCTTTGTGATCTCCATGGATTTAACCCTTTGTGATCCATGGATTTAACCCTTTGTGATCCCCATGGATTAACCCTTTGTGATCCATGGATTAACCCTTTGTGATCGCCATGGATTAACCCTTTGTGATCCATGGATTCAACCCTTTGTGATCCATGGATTTAACCCTTTGTGATCCATGGATTTAACCCTTTGTGATCTCCATGGATTTAACCCTTTGTGATCCATGGATTTAACCCTTTGTGATCTCCATGGATTTAACCCTTTGTGATCCATGGATTTAACCCTTTGTGATCTCCATGGATTTAACCCTTTGTGATCCATGGATTTAACCCTTTGTGATCTCCATGGATTTAACCCTTTGTGATCTCCATGGATTAACCCTTTGTGATCTCCATGGATTTAACCCTTTGTGATCCATGGATTTAACCCTTTCCTAGCCCATTCCCAGCACACCTGGCACACAGGTAACCCCGTTTCTCACCTTCCCACAGCCCGGCACCTCGACGCCGTCGACGGGCCGCGGGATCTCGATGGATTTGACGGTGCCGTACCTGAATTAACCCTTTCCTATCCCCATTCCCAGCACACCTGGGCACACCTGGCACACAGGTAACCCCGTTTCTCACCTTCCCACATCCCGGCACCTCGACGCCGTCGACGGGCCGCGGGATCTCGATGGATTTGACGGTGCCGTACTTGGATTAACCCTTTCCTAGCCCATTCCCAGCACACCTGGGCACACCTGGCACACAGGTGACCCCATTTTTCACCGGTTTCTCACCTTCCCACAGCCCGGCACCTCGACGCCGTCGACGGGCCGCGGGATCTCGATGGATTTGACGGTGCCGTACTTGCCGCACTCGTCGCGCACGTCCTCGACGATCTCCTCGTACTCGTCGTCGTCCAGCAGCTCCTCGGGCAGCACCATGTTGAGCAGGCACAGCACCTCGGTGGGGTGCCCGCCCATCTGCACCTGCGAGCTCATCAGCCCCGGCACCTGCAGCGTCACCGGCGTCTGGTTGATGGTGCTCTGAGCGGGGAAATGGGGGAAAAACGGGGGGAAATGGGGAAAAAACGGGGAAAACGGTGAGAAAATGGGGAAAAATGGGGGGAAAAACGGGGGAAATGGGGGGGAATGGGGGGGAATGGGGGGAAATGGGGGAAAACAGGGGAAATGGGGGAAAAAACGGGGAAAACGGTGAGAAAATGGGGAAAAATGGGGGGAAAAATGGGGGGAAATGGGGGGAATGGGGAAAAATGGGGGGAAATGGGGGAAAATCGGGAAAAAATGGGGGAAATGGGGGGAAATGGGGGGAAATGGGGGGAAAATGGGGGGAAAATGGGGGGAAATGGGGGGAAATGGGGGGAAATGGGGGGAATGGGGGAAATGGGGGGAAAATGGGGGCAAACAGTGAGAAAATGGGGGAAAATGGGGGGAAATGGGGGGAAAAACAGGGGGAAATGGGGAAAAATGGTGAGAAAATGGGGGAAATGGGGATAAAATGGGGGAAAAATGGGGGGAAATGGGGGGAAACGGGGGAAACGGTGAGAAAATGGGGGGAAAATGGGGGGAAATGGGGGAAAAATGGGGGAAAAACGGTGAAAAAACGGGGGAAAAACGGGGGAAAATGGGGGAAAAATGAGGGAAATGGGGGAAAAATGGGGAAAAATGGGGGGAAATGGGGGGAAATGGGGGGAAATGGGGGAAAAATGGGGGAAATGGGGGGAAATGGGGGAAAAAATGGGGAAAACGGTGAGAAAATGGGGAAAAATGGGGGGAAATGGGGGGAAATGGGGGAAAAATGGTGAGAAAATGGGGAGAAACGGGGGAGAAATGGGGAAATGGGGGGAAATGGGGAAAAATGGGGGGAAATTGGGGGGAAAAAATGGGGAAAACGGTGAGAAAATGGGGAAAAATGGGGGGAAAAACAGGGGGAAATGGGGGGGAATGGGGAAAAATGGGGGGAAAATGGGGGGAAATGGGGGGAAATGGGGGAAAAACAGGGGGAAAAACGGGGGGAAAAACGGGGGGAAAATGGGGGAAAACGGGGGAGAAACGGGGAAATGGGAAATGGGGGAAAATGGGGGGAAATGGGGAAAAACGGAGGGAAAATGGGGGAAAAATGGTGAGAAAATGGGGAGAAACGGGGGAGGAATGGGGAAAAAAGGGGGAAACAGGGGAAAAATGGGGGGAAATGGGGGAAAAACGGGGAAAAACGGTGAATTTGGGGATTTGGCAATTTGGGATTTTGGGAATTTGGGGATTTGGGAATTTGGGGATTTTGGGAATTTGGGATTTTGGGAATTTGGGGATTTTGGGGATTTGGGATTTTGGGGATTTGGGAATTTGGGGAATTTGAGATTTTGGGGATTTGGGGATTTTGGGGATTTGGGATTTTGGGAATTTGGGGATTTTGGGATTTGGGATTTTGGGGATTTGGGAATTTTGGAATTTGGGAATTTGGGATTTTGGGAATTTGGGGATTTTGGGAATTTGGGATTTGGGAATTTGGGAATTTAGGAATTTGGGAATTTGGGAACTCACCAGGGTGGCGTTCTTGGCCCCGACGCTCGCCCGCTGCACCAGCAGCTTCTTGTCCCCGAGCTGCATCCCGTTGAGCCCCGCGATGGCCTGGGGGGGTCAGGGGGTCAGCGGGACCCCTCCCCAAATTTGGGGGGCTGAGACCCCCGAGGACCCCAGCAGGGCCGGGTTTGGGGGAAATTCCAGGATTTTGGGGCTTTTTGGGGGGAAATTCTGGGATTTTGGGGGGAAATTCTGGGATTTTGGGGTGTTTTGGGAGGGGATTTGGGTGAGTTTAGAGGGAATTTGGGGCTCCAAAAAGATTTGGGACCCCCTCCCCAAATTTGGGGGGCTGAGACCCCCGAGGACCCCAGCAGGGCCGGGGTTGGGGGAAATTCCGGGATTTTGGGGCTTTTTTGGGGGAAATTCTGGGATTCTGGGGTGTTTTGGGAGGGGATTTGGGGTATTTTGGGGGCTCCAAAAAGATTTGGGACCCCCTCCCCAAATTTGGGGGGCTGAGACACCCAAGGACCCCAGCAGGGCCGGGTTTGGGGGAAAAATTTGGGATTTTGGGGGGAAATTCTGGGATTTTGGGGTGTTTTTGAGGGGATTTGGGGTATTTCGGGGGCTCCAAAAAGATTTGTGACCCCCTGCCCAAATTTGGGGGGCTGAGACCCCCAGCAGGGCCAGGTTTGGGGAGAAATTCCGGGATTTTGGGGCTTTTTGGAGGGAAATTCTGGGATTTTGGGGGGAAATTCTGGGATTTTGGGGTGTTTTTGAGGGGATTTGTGGTATTTTGGGGGCTCCAAAAAGATTTGGGACCCCCTCCCCAAATTTGGGGGGCTGAGACCCCCAGCAGGGCCAGGTTTGGGGAGAAATTCCAGGATTTTGGGGCTTTTTGGAGGGAAATTCTGGGATTTTGGGGGGAAATTCTGGGATTTTGGGGTGTTTTGGGAGGGGATTTGGGGTATTTTGGGGGCTCCAAAAAGATTTGGGACCCCCTCCCCAAATTTGGGGGGCTGAGACCCCCAAGGACCCCAGCAGGGCCGGGTTTGGGGGAAAAATTTGGGATTTTGGGGCTTTTGGGGGGAAATTCTGGGATTTTGGGGTGTTTTGGGAGGGGATTTGGGTGGGTTTAGAGGAAATTTGGGGCTCCAAAAATATTTGGATTTTTTTGGTTTTTTTGGGGGGGAAATCTGGGATTTTGAGGAAATTTGGGGGGAAATTCTGGGATTTTGGGGCTTTTGGGGGGGAAATTCTGGGATTTTGGGGGGAAATTCTGGGACTTTGAGGAAATTTGGGGGGAAATTCTGGGATTTTGGGGCTTTTGGGGGGGAAATTCTGGGATTTTGGGGGGAAATTCTGGGACTTTGAGGAAATTTGGGGGGAAATTCTGGGATTTTTGGGGCTGTTTTGGGCAGATTTTGGTGCTGATTTTGGGCACATTTTGGTCATTTTTTGGTCATTTTTTGGGCAGATTTTGGGCAGTTTTGGTACCTGGTCAGTGACGTTGATGTCCACGTACTCGCAGATTTTGGGTTATTTTGGGCTGATGTTTTGGGTTGTTTTGGTCAGTTTTCGGGCCGATTTTGGGCCGCTATTTTGGGTGGATTTTGGGCAGTTTTTGGTCATTTTTTGGGCAGATTTTGGGCAGTTTTGGTACCTGATCGGTGACGTTGATGTCCATGTACTCGCAGATTTTGGGTTATTTTGGGCTGATGTTTTGGGCTTTTTGGTCAGTTTTCGGGCTGATATTTTCAGCAGATTTTGGGCACATTTTGGTCATTTTTGGGTCATTTTTTGGGCAGATTTTGGGCAGTTTTGGTACCTGGTCGGTGACGTTGATGTCCACGTACTCGCAGATTTTGGGTTATTTTGGGCTGATGTTTTGGGCTTTTTGGTCAGTTTTCGGGCAGATTTTGGGCCGCTATTTTGGGTGGATTTTGGGCATATTTTGGTCATTTTTTGGGCAGATTTTGGGCAGTTTTGGTACCTGGTCGGTGACGTTGATGTCCACGTACTCGCAGAGTTTGGGTTATTTTGGGCTGTTTCGGGCTGACGTTTTAGCCCGTTTTGGGTTATTTTGGGCTGATATTTTCAGCAGATTTTGGGCAGTTTTTGGTCATTTTTTGGGCAGATTTTGGGCAGTTTTGGTACCTGGTCGGTGACGTTGATGTCCACGTACTCGCAGAAGGCGTAGCCCTTGCTCAGCCCCGTGGCGCTGTCCTTGACCAGGTTAAAGGCCTTGAGGGGCCCGAAGGACGTCAGCAGCTCCTTCACCTGCCGGGAATTCGGGAATTCCGGGAATTCCGGGAATTTTGGGAACCCCCTGGATTGGGAATTCCCCTCCCCAAAACCCCCCGGGGGTCCCAGTCGCTCCCGTCCCGATCCATGGGCTGAATTCCAGCTCAATTTTGGGGATTTTTGGGGAATTTTGGGGTCTGGGAATTCTCCTGGAATTGGGGAATTCCCTCTGGATTTGGGATTCCCTCTGGATTTGGGAATTCCTCCCTGGGATTGGGGAATTCCCTCTGGATTTGGG
This sequence comes from Lonchura striata, assembly GCF_046129695.1. Lineage (NCBI taxonomy): Eukaryota > Metazoa > Chordata > Aves > Passeriformes > Estrildidae > Lonchura > Lonchura striata. The sequence goes on along the minus strand of NC_134640.1, from coordinate 2,672,563 downwards.
AATTCCCCTCCTGGGATTTGGGAATTCCCTCTGGGATTTGGGAATTCCTCCTGGGATTGGGGAATTCCCTCTGGATTTGGGAATTCCCCTCCTGGGATTTGGGAATTCCCCTCCTGGGATTTGGGAATTCCCTCTGGGATTTGGGAATTCCTCCCTGGGATTTGGGAATTCCCTCCTGGGATTTGGGAATTCCCCCCCTGGGATTTGGGAAATTTTGGGGGGATTTTTTGAGGGGAATTTTGGGGGGATTTTGAGGGAATTTTGAAGGAATTTTGGGGAGATTTTTGGGGCAATTTTGGGAAGAGTTTAGGGGGGATTTTTTAAGGAGGTTTTGAGGGATTTTTGAAGGATTTTGAGGGATTTTTGGGGGAATTTTGGGGGATTTTAGGGGGGATTTTTGGAGGATTTTTGGGGGATTTTTGGGGGATTTTTGGGAGGGATTTTTGGAGGATTTTGGGGTTTTTTGGGGGGATTTTTGGGGCTCCCCCCCTCACCTGGTCGTCGTTCAGGTAATTGGGGAGGCCCCCAATGAAGAGTTTGTGGGCGGAGTCCGGAACCACCGTGGAGACCACACCTGGAAAAGGCCAAAAATGCCCCAAATTTCAGCCCTGGAGCCCCAAAATTCCACCTGGGAGCCCAAAATTCCACCTGGGACCCCAAAAATCAAACAGGAAACCACAGGAAACAAAAAACCCCACAGGAAACCCCCAAAAAATCCCACCTGGAATCCCCAAAATTCCACCTGGGAACCCAAAATTCCACCTGGAATCCCAAAATTTCCACCTGGAACCCCAAAATTTCCACCTGGAATCCCAAAAATTCCGCCTGGGAGCCCAGAAATTTCACCTGGGACCCCCAAAATTCCACCTGGGAACCCAAAATTCCACCTGGAATCCCAAAATTTCACCTGGAATCCCAAAATTCCACCTGGAATCCCCAAAATTCCACCTGGAACCCAAAATTTCACCTGGAATCCCAAAATTTCCACCTGGAATCCCCAAATTTCCACCTGGAAACCCAAAAATTCCACCTGGGACCCAAAAATTCCACCTGGGACCCAAAATTCCACCTGGGACCCCAAATTTCACCTGGAATCCCAAAATTTCCACCTGGGACCCCAAAATTTCCACCTGGAATCCCAAAATTTCCACCTGGAATCCCAAAAATTCCATCTGGAACCCCAAAATTTCACCTGGAATCCCAAAAATTCCACCTGGAATCCCAAAATTCCACCTGGGACCCCAAAAATTTCCACCTGGAAACCCAAAATTCACCTGGGAACCCAAAATTTCACCTGGAATCCCAAAAATTCCACCTGGAATCCCAAAATTCCACCTGGGACCCCAAAATTCCACCTGGGACCCCCAAATTTCCACCTGGGACCCCCAAATTTCCACCTGGGAACCCAAAAAATTCACCTGGAATCCCAAAATTTCACCTGGGACCCCAAAATTCCATCTGGGACCCCAAAAATTTCACCTGGGACCCCAAAATTCCACCTGGGACCCCAAAAATTCCTCCCTAGAACTTGGGAGCGTCCCTGATTTTTAGGGTAATTTTGGGGTGACTTCAGGGTGTTTTCGGGGTATTTTTGGAGAGATTTTAGGGATTTTTGGGGGGATTTTGGGGGATTTTTGGAGAGATTTTAGGGGATTTTTTGGGGGATTTTGGGGGATTTTTGGAGGATTTTTGGGGTAATTTTGGGGGATTTTGGGGTATTTATGGGGGAATTTTTGTGGGGATTTTTGGGGTATTTTGGGGGTAATTTTGGAGTATTTCTGGAGGGATTTTTGGGGTATTTTTGGGGTGATTTTGGGGGATTTTGGGGCTCTCACCGGGCACGTAGACCGAGGGGTTTTCGGACATCCCGGGCAGGGGTTGGGGGATTTTTGGGGGGATTTTTGGGGGGATTTTTGGGGGGATATTTGGGTATTTCTGGGTGGATTTTTGAGGGGATTTTTGGGGTGATTTTGGGATATTTTTGGGGTGATTTTGGGGGATTTTGGGGCTCTCACCGGGCACGTAGACCGAGGGGTTTTCGGACATCCCGGGCAGGGGTTGGGGGATTTTTGGGGGGATTTTTTGGGTAATTTTCAGGTAATTTTGGGTGGATTTTCGAGGGGATTTTTGGGGTGAGTTTGGGGTATTTTTGGGGTGATTTTGGGGGATTTTGGGGCTCTCACCGGGCACGTAGACCGACGGGTTTTCGGACATCCCGGGCAGGGGTTGGGGAGATTTTTGGGGGATTTTTGGGTATTTCTGGGTGGATTTTCGAGGGGATTTTTGGGGTGATTTTGGGATATTTTTGGGGTGATTTTGGGGGATTTTGGGGCTCTCACCGGGCACGTAGACCGAGGGGTTTTCGGACATCCCGGGCAGGGGTTGGTAGTCGTGGGGCCGCCGGATCTTCAGCGACTGCCCCTGGAAGATGATCCCGTCGAAGGCCATGGCCTGCGTCGTCTCGTCCACCGAGCGGAACTGGGGCAAAAAAACCAAAATTTGGGGTCGGGGGACCCGAAATTGGGGTCAGGGAGCCCGAAAATGGGCTCGGGGACCACGAAAATGGGGTTAGGGTGACCAAAAATGGGGTTAGGGTGACCAAAAATGGGATTTGGGAGCCCAAAAATGTCAATTTTGGAGCCATTTTGGGGCGGGTTTTGGTGAGAATTTGTGAGAATTTCGGGGCCATTTTGGGGCAGGTTTTGGTGAGAATTTGTGAGAATTTTGGGGCCATTTCTGGGCAGGTTTTGGTGAGAATTTGTGAGAATTTTGGGGCCATTTTGGGGCAGGTTTTGGTGAGAATTTTAGGAACTTTGGGACAGATTTGGTGACAGTTTGTGAGACTTTCTGTGAATTTTGGGACCATTTTGTGGCCATTTTGGGGAGAATTTGTGAGAATTTCTCTGAATTTTGGGACCATTTTGGGGCCATTTTGGGGAGAATCTGTGAGAATTTCTCTGAATTTCGGGGCCGTTTTGGGGCAGATTTTGGGGAGAATTTTGGGAATTTCAGGACAGATTTTGGGGAGAATCTGTGAGAATTTCTGTGAATTTTGGGGCCATTTAAGGCAGATTTTTGGGGAAGAATTTGTGAGAATTTTAGGGTCATTTTGGGGCCATTTCGGGGCAGATTTTGGGGAGAATTTTGGGAATTTCGGGGCAGATTTTGGTGAGAATTTCTGGGCACATTTTGGGAACAATTTCTGTGAATTTCGGGGCCATTTCAGGGCAGATTTTGGGAGAATTTTGGGAACTTTGGGGCAGATTTTTGTGACAATCTGTGACAATTTCTATGAATTTTGAGGCCATTTTGGGGCAGATTTTGGTGTGAATTTTGGGAATTTCAGGGCAAATTTCGGTGCCAATCTCTGACAATTTCTGTCCGTTCTGGGGCCGTTTCGGGGCCGTTTTTGGGGCCATTTTCTGGGTTTTTGGGGCCATTTTGGGGGTTTTTGGGGCTGTTTTCGGGTTTTTTGGGGCCGTTTTTGGGGTTTTTGGGGCCGTTTTGGGGGTTTCTGGGGCCGTTTTTGGGGTTTTTGGGGCCGTTTTTGGGGCCATTTTTGGTGTTTTTGGGGCCGTTTTGGGTTTTTTGGGGCCGTTTTGGGGTTTTTGGGGCTGTTTTTGGGGTTTTTGGGGCTGTTTTGGGGGTTTTTGGGGTTGTTTTTGGGGCCGTTTTCTGGGTTTTTGGGGCTGTTTTGGGGGTTTTTGGGGTTGTTTTTGGGGCCGTTTTTGGGGTTTTTGGGGCCGTTTTTGCGGTTTTTGGGGCTGTTTTCTGGGTTTTTGGAGCCGTTTTAGGGGCTGTTTTTGTGTTTTTTGGGGCCGTTTTCAGGGTTTTTGGGGCCGTTTTTGGGTTTCTTGGGGCCGTTTTTGGGGCCGTTTTTGGGGTTTTTGGCGCCGTTTTCTGGGTTTTTGGGGCTGTTTTCTGGGTTTCTGGGGTTGGTTTTGGGGTTTTGGGGGCTGTTTTCAGGGTTTTTGGGGCCATTTTTGGGTTTTTTGGGGCCGTTTTGGGGGTTTTTGGGGCTGTTTTTGGGGCCGTTTTGGGGGTTTTTGGGCCCGGCCCATTGCCGAGCCCCCCGGCCGGGTCCCGCTCCCCTCCCGGCCCCGAAATCGCCGGAATTGTCCCCAAAAGGCGGGCGGCACCTCGAGGAAGGCGAAGTTCTTGTCCTGGTTGATCTGCACGGCCAGGACGGGGTTCCCGGGGGCCTGGGTCAGCCCCCCCAGGCGCATCTGCGCGTTGAAGAAATCCATCATCGCCTCCTGGGGCGAAAAACGGCAATTTTGGGTCAGCCGGGGGGCTCGGGGGGAAAAAGGGGGAGAAAGGGGGAAAAAAGGGGGGAAAAGGGGGAAATGGGGGTAAAAATGGGGGAAAATGGGGATAAAATGGGGGAAAATGGGGAAAAATTGAGAAAAAGGGGGGAAAATTGGGGTAAAAATGGGGATAAATGGGGGAAAATGGGGAAAAAATGGGGGAAAATGGGGAAAAAATGGGGAAAAATGGGGGAAAATGGGGATAAAAGGGGGAAAATGTGGAAAAAATGGGAATGGTGAAAAATGAGAGTGAAAATAGGAAATGGGAAAAAAAGGGGGAAAAAAGGGGGGAAAACGGGGAAAAAGGGGGGAAAATGGGGGTAAAAATGGGGGAAAATGGGGGAAGATGGGGAAAATGGGGGGAAAATGGGGGGAAATGGGGGAAAATGGGGGGAAAATGGCAATAAAATGGGGGGAAATGGTGATAAAAAAGGGGGAAAAATAGGGATAAAATGGGGAAAAAATGGGGATAAAATGGGGAAAAAAGAGCAATAAAAAGGGGAAAAACGGGGAAAAAGGGGGGAAAATGGGGAAAATGGGGATAAAATGGGGAAAAAAGGGGTGGGAATGGTGAAAAATGAGAGAGAAAATGGGAAATGGGAAAAAAGGGGGAAAGGGGAAAAAATGGGGAAAAGGGGAAAAAAAGGGAAAAAAGGGAGAAATGGGAGAAAAAAGGAGATAAAAACGGAGAAGTGGAAAGAAATACAGTAAAAATCTCCCCAAAAAAAACCCCAAAACCCCCAAATAAACCCAAATAACCATAAATAAACCCAAAAAAACCCAATTAAAACCAAATAACCATAAATTAACCCCAAAACCCCAAAAAATGCCCAAAAACCCCCAAAATTCCCCCAAAACCCCCCTGGCACCTCGGTGATGCCGAAGGGGATGTTGCCCACGTAGAGGCGCCTCCAACAACAGCCCCAAAAACCCCAAAAAAACCCCAAAAAACCCCCCAAAAAATCCAAAAAAAATCCCAAAAAATCCCAAAAAACCCCAAAAACCCCAAAATCTCCCCAAAACCGCCCTGGCACCTCGGTGATGCCGAAGGGGATGTTGCCCACGTAGAGGCGCCTCAAAGAACAGCCCCAAAAACCCAAAAAAACCCCAAATAAAGCCCAAAACCCCCCAAAAAATCCCCCAAAAAAATCCCAAAAAATCCCAAAAAACCCAGAAAACCCCAAAATCCCCCCAAATCCCCCCTGGCACCTCGGTGATGCCGAAGGGGATGTTGCCCACATAGAGGCGCCTCAAAGAACAGCCCCAAAAACCCCAAAAAACCCAAAAAAACCCCCAAAAAACCCCAAATAAAACCCAAAACCCCCAAAAAATCAAAAAAAATCCCAAAAATCCCAAAAACCCCAAATCCCCCCAAGTCCCCCTGGCACCTCGGTGATGCCGAAGGGGATGTTGCCCACGTAGAGGTGCCTCCAACAACAGCCCCAAAAACCCCAAAAAACCCAAAAAAACCCCCCAAAAAAATCCAAAAAAATCCCAAAAAACCCCAAAAACCCCAAAATCCCCCCAAAACCGCCCTGGCACCTCGGTGATGCCGAAGGGGATGTTGCCCACGTAGAGGCGCCTCAAAGAACAGCCCCAAAAACCCCAAAAACCCCAAAAAAACCCCAAATAAAGCCCAAAACCCCCCCCAAAAAATCCCAAAAAAACCCAAAATCCGCCTGGCACCTTGGTGATGCCGAAGGGGATGTTGCCCACGTAGAGGCGCCTCAAAGAACAACCCCAAAAACCCCAAAAAAACCCCAAAAAAACCCCAAATAAAGCCCAAAACCCCCCAAAAAATCCCAAAAAAAAATCCCAAAAACCCCCAAAATCCCCCCAAAATCCGCCTGGCACCTCGGTGATGCCGAAGGGGATGTTGCCCACGTAGAGGCGCCGCGCCTGCCGCGTCATCTGGCTGCCGACCACGGGCACCGGCGTGGGCGTCACCGCCAGCCCGTCGGGGGTCATGGTGGGCAGCAGCGCCGTGGCCGGGATCTGCCCCGCCGCTGGGGGCACAAAAACGGGAATTTGGGGGGATTTGGGGGAATTTGGGGGGTTTGGGGGGGGTTTGGGGGGATTTGGGGGATTTGGGGTCTCTGGGATGGGGTTTGGGGGGGCAGCAGCGCCGTGGCCGGGATCTGCCCCGCCGCTGGGGGAAAAATGGGAATTTGGGGGGATTTGGGGGAATTTGGGGGGTTTGGGGGGGGTTTGGGGGGATTTGGGGGGATTTGGGGTCTCTGGGATGGGGTTTGGGGGGGCAGCAGCGCCGTGGCCGGGATCTGCCCCGCCGCTGGGGGAAAAATGGGAATTTGGGGGGATTTGGGGGAATTTGGGGGGTTTGGGGGGTCCTGAGGGGGTTTGGGGGGGGTTTGGGGTCTCTAGGATGGGGTTTGGGGGGTCCTGAGGGGGTCTGGGGGGGATTTGGGGGGATTTGGGGAGATTTGGGGGGGTTTGGGGTCTCTGGGATGGGGTCTGGGGTCTCTAGATTGGGGTTTGGGGTCTCTGGGATGGGGTTTGGGGGGTCCTGAGGGGGTTTAGGGGGTCCTGAGGGGGTTTGGGGGGTCCTGAGGGGGTTTGGGGTCTCTGGGATGGGGTTCGGGGGGGCAGCAGCGCCGTGGCCGGGATCTGCCCCGCCGCTGGGGGAAAACGGAAATTTGGGGGGATTTGGGGGAATTTGGGGGGTTTGGGGGGGATTTGGGGGGGTTTGGGGTCTCTGGGATGGGGTTTGGGGTCTCTAGATTGGGGTTTGGGGTCTCTGGGATGGGGTTTGGGGGGGATTTGGGGGGATTTGGGGGATTTGGGGTCTCTGGGATGGGGTTCGGGGGGGCAGCAGCGCCGTGGCCGAGATCTGCCCCGCCGCTGGGGGGCACAAAAACAGGAATTTGGGGGGATCTGGGGGGTCCTGAGGGGGTCTGGGGTCTCTAGGATGGGGTTTGGAGTCTCTAGGTTTGGATTTTGGGGGTCCTGAGGGGGTCCTGAGGGGGTTTGGGGTCTCTGGGATGGGGTTTGGGGTCTCTAGGTTTAGATTTTGGGGGTCCTGAGGGGGTTCGGGGGGTCCTGAGGGGGTCTGGGGTCTCTAGGTTGGGGTTTGGGGTCTCTAGAATGAGGTTTGTGGGGGATTTGGGGGGTCTGGGGTCTCTAGGTTGGGATTTGGGGGGCCCTGACGGGGTTTGGGGGGATTTGGTGTCTCTGGGTGAATTTGGAGGGGTCCCGGTGAATTCGGGGGGTCCCGGGGGCTCTGGGTGAATTTGGGGGGCTCTGGGTGAATTTGGGGGGGTTTGGGTGAATTTGGGGGGTCCCGGGGGGCTCTGGGTGAATTTGGGGGGTCCCGGGTGAATTTGGGGAGGGGTCTCACCCTGCATGGCCTTGTACTGCATGGGGGTGATGTGCTCGAAGCCGGGGGGGGTTTGGGGGGGTCCGGGTGAATTTGGGGGGCTCTGGGTGAATTTGGGGGGTCCCGGTGAATTTGGGGGGTCCCGGGGGGCTCTGGGTGAATTTGGGGAGGGGTCTCACCCTGCATGGCCTTGTACTGCATGGGGGTGATGTGCTCGAAGCCGGGGGGGTTTGGGGGGGTCCGGGTGAATTTTGGGGGCTCTGGGTGAATTTGGGGGGTCCCGGGTGAATTCAGGGGGTCCCGGGGGGCTCTGGGTGAATTTGGGGGGTCCCGGTGAATTCGGGGAGGGGTCTCACCCTGCATGGCCTTGTACTGCATGGGGGTGATGTGCTCGAAGCCGGGGGGGGGTTTGGGGGGGTCCGGGTGAATTTGGGGGGCTCTGGGTGAATTTGGGGGGTCCCGGGTGAATTTGGGGAGGGGTCTCACCCTGCATGGCCTTGTACTGCATGGGGGTGATGTGCTCGAAGCCGGGGGGGGCACGTCCCAATATTTCCGAATTTTCTTCTTCTTCTCGTGCCGGGGGGAGCGGCTGGGGAGGGGAGAGAAAAAAAGGAAAAATAACCCAAAAATCAACCCAAAACCCCCCAAAAATAACCCAAAAACCAACTCAAAACCTCCCTGAAAACCTCCCGAAAATAACCAAAAAAACAACCCAAAACACTCCCAAAAATAACCCAAAAACCAACTCAAAACCTCCCTGAAAACGCCCAGAAAATATCCCAAAAAACAACCCAAAACCCCCCCAAAAAAACCAAAAACCAACCCAAAACCCCCCGAAAATAACCCAAAAATCAACCCAAAACCCCCTGAAAATAACCCAAAAACTAACCCAAAACCTGCCCGAAAATAACCCAAAAACCAACTCAAAACCCTCTGAAAATAACCCAAAAACTAACCCAAAACCTGCCCGAAAAGAACCCAAAAATCAACCCAAAACCCCCCGAAAATAACCTAAAAACCAACTCAAAACCTCCCTGAAAACGTCCAGAAAATATCCCAAAAACAAACCCAAAACCCCCCCCAAAAAACCAAAAACCAACCCAAAACCCTCCGAAAATAACCCAAAAACCAACCTAAAAATACCCCTGAAAATCTCCCGAAAAAAACCCAAAATTCTCCCCAAAAACTCCTAAAAAAACCCAAAAATCCCCCCCAAAAATCCCCTGAAAATCTCCCGAAAAAAACCCCCAAAATTCTCCCCAAAATCCCCTCCAAACCCCACAAAAAAAAATCCCAAAAAACCTCCTTAAAACCACCAAAGACCCCCCCCAAAAAACCCCAAAAATCTTCTGAAAAAAACCCCAAAATTCTCCCCAAACAACCCCAAAAAAAACCCCAAAATTCTCCCCAAAAGCCCCTAAAAATCCCAAAAAAACCCCAAAATTCCCCCAAAAAACTCCCGAAAAAAACCCCAAAATTCTCCCAAAAACCCCCTAAAAATCCCCAAAAAAACCCCAAATATCTCCCAAAAAAACCCCCCAAAATTCTCCCCAAAACCCCCCAAAAAAACCCAAAAATGCCCAAAAATTCCCCAAAATCCCCGGACTCACCTCAGGGGGCCCGAGAGGCTCAGGGGTGACCTGGGGGGATTTTGGAAGGGGTGAGACCCCCGAAATTGGGGGGCGGGGGAGTCCCACCCCAATTTGGGGGTCCCCAACCCAAAATTGGGATCCCCCAGCCGAAATTTGGGATCCCCCAACCCAAATTTGGGATCCCAGCCCCATTTTGGGGGTCCCCACTCCCATTTTTAGGGTCCCACTCCCATTTTTGGGGGTCCCAGCCCCATTTTTGGGGTCCCTTGCCCATTTTTGGGGATGCTTATCCCCATTTTTGGGATCCCCATCCCCATTTTGGGGTCCCCAATCCCATTTTGGGGTCCCCAATCCCATTTTGGGGTCCCCAGCCCCATTTTTGGGGTCCCCAATCCCATTTTTGGGGTCCCCAACCCCATTTTTGGGATCCTCAGCCCAAATTTGGGGTCCCCAATCCCAAATTTGGGGTGCCTTCCCATTTCTGGGGTCCCTTCCCCATTTTTGGGGATGCTTATCCCCATTTTTGGGATCCCCATCCCCATTTTGGGGTCCCCAATCCCATTTTGGGGTCCCCAGCCCCATTTTGGGGTCCCCAATCCCATTTTTGGGGTCCCCAACTCCATTTTTGAGATCCTCAGCCCAAATTTGGGGTCCCCACTCCCAAATTTGGGGTGCCTTCCCATTTCTGGGGTCCCTTCCCCATTTTTGGGGATGCTTATCCCCATTTTTGGGATACCCATCCCCATTTTGGGGTCCCTAGCCCCATTTTGGGGTCCCCAATCCCATTTTTGGGGTCCCCAACCTCATTTTGGAGTCCCCAGTCCCATTTTTGGATCCCCAATCCCATTTTTGGGGCTCCCAGCCCCATTTTTGGGGGGTCTCACCTCAATCCTGGTGGTCCTGGGGTGTTCCCAGTGCTCCCAGTAACCCCAGTGCCAACTCCCAGTATCCCCAGTATCCCCAGTGACCGATCCCAGTATTCCCAGTATCCCCAGTGCCTATTCCCAGTATTCCCAGTGCTCCCAATGCTCCCAGTATCTCCAGGGCTGTTCCCAGTGCCAATTCCCAGTAGTCCCAGTAATCCCAGTGCCAATTCCCAGTGCTCCCAGTATCCCCAGTCCCAATTCCCAGTATCCCCAGTATCCCCAGTGACTGATCCCAGTGCTCCCAGTATCCCCAGTGCCAATTCCCAGTATCCCCAGTGACTGATCCCAGTGCTCCCAGTATCCCCAGTCCCAATTCCCAGTATCCCCAGTGACCGATCCCAGTGCTCCCAGTATCCCCAGTGCCCATTCCCAGTATCCCCAGTATCCCAGTGCCCATTCCCAGTGCTCCCAGTGCCCATTCCCAGTATCCCCAGTATCCCCAGTGCCCATTCCCAGCATTCCCAGTATCCCCAGTATCCCAGTGCCCATTCCCAGTATCCCCAGTATCCCCAGTGCCCATTCCCAGTATCCCCAGTATCCCAGTGCCCATTCCCAGTATTCCCAGTGCTCCCAGTTACCGGCGGCGGCGGCGGTCGCGGGACACGCTGCGCTGGTCGCGGTTGCGGCGCTCCCAGTGCTCCCAGTATCCCCAGTGCCCATTCCCAGTATTCCCAGTATTCCCAGTGCTCCCAGTTACCGGCGGCGGCGGCGGTCGCGGGACACGCTGCGCTGGTCGCGGTTGCGGCGCTCCCAGTGCTCCCAGTATCCCAGTGCCCATTCCCAGTATCCCCAGTGCTCCCAGTGCCCATTCCCAGTATCCCCAGTGCCCATCCCCAGTATCCCCAGTATCCCAGTGCCCATCCCCAGTATCCCCAGTATCCCCAGTGCCCATTCCCAGTGTCCCCAGTATTCCCAGTGCTCCCAGTTACCGGCGGCGGCGGCGGTCGCGGGACACGCTGCGCTGGTCGCGGTTGCGGCGCTCCCGGTGCTCCCAGTATCCCAGTGCCCATTCCCAGTGCTCCCAGTGCCCATTCCCAGTATCCCCAGTATCCCCAGTGCCCATTCCCAGTATTCCCAGTGCCCCCAGTGCCCATTCCCAGTATTCCCAGTATTCCCAGTGCTCCCAGTTACCGGCGGCGGCGGCAGTCGCGGGACACGCTGCGCTGGTCGCGGTTGCGGCGCTCCCAGTGCTCCCAGTATCCCAGTGCCCATTCCCAGTGCTCCCAGTGCCCATTCCCAGTATCCCCAGTATCCCCAGTGCCCATTCCCAGTATTCCCAGTATTCCCGTGCCCCCAGTGCCCATTCCCAGTATTCCCAGTGCTCCCAGTTACCGGCGGCGGCGGCGGTCGCGGGACACGCTGCGCTGGTCGCGGTTGCGGCGCTCCCGGGAGCGGCTGCTCCCAGTGCTCCCAGTATCCCAGTGCCCATTCCCAGTATCCCCAGTGCCCCCAGTGCCCATTCCCAGTATTCCCAGTATTCCCAGTGCTCCCAGTTACCGGCAGCGGCGGCGGTCGCGGGACACGCTGCGCTGGTCGCGGTTGCGGCGCTCCCAGTGCTCCCAGTATCCCAGTGCCCATTCCCAGTGCTCCCAGTGCCCATTCCCAGTATCCCCAGTATTCCCAGTGCCCATTCCCAGTATTCCCAGTATTCCCAGTATTCCCAGTTTCCCCAGTTACCGGCGGCGGCGGCGGTCGCGGGACACGCTGCGCTGGTCGCGGTTGCGGCGCTCCCAGTGCTCCCAGTATCCCAGTGCCCATTCCCAGTGCTCCCAGTGCCCATTCCCAGTATCCCCAGTATCCCAGTGCCCATTCCCAGTATTCCCAGTGCTCCCAGTTACCGGCGGCGGCGGCGGTCGCGGGACACGCTGCGCTGGTCGCGGTTGCGGCGCTCCCAGTGCTCCCAGTATCCCCAGTATCCCCAGTGCCCATTCCCAGTATTCCCAGTATCCCCAGTGCCCATTCCCAGTATTCCCAGTTTCCCCAGTTACCGGCGGCGGCGGCGGTCGCGGGACACGCTGCGCTGGTCGCGGTTGCGGCGCTCCCAGTGCTCCCAGTATCCCAGTGCCCATTCCCAGTATCCCCAGTATCCCAGTGCCCATTCCCAGTATCCCCAGTATCCCCAGTGCCCATTCCCAGTATTCCCAGTATTCCCAGTATTCCCAGTTTCCCCAGTTACCGGCGGCGGCGGCGGTCGCGGGACACGCTGCGCTGGTCGCGGTTGCGGCGCTCCCGGGAGCGGCTGCTCCCAGTGCTCCCAGTATCCCAGTGCCCATTCCCAGTGCTCCCAGTGCCCATTCCCAGTATCCCCAGTGCCCCCAGTGCCCATTCCCAGTATCCCCAGTATCCCCAGTGCTCCCAGTTACCGGCGGCGGCGGCGGTCGCGGGACACGCTGCGCTGGTCGCGGTTGCGGCGCTCCCAGTGCTCCCAGTATCCCAGTGCCCATTCCCAGTATTCCCAGTGCTCCCAGTATCCCAGTGCCCATTCCCAGTGCTCCCAGTGCCCATTCCCAGTGCTCCCAGTATCCCCAGTGCCCATTCCCAGTATTCCCAGTGCTCCCAGTTACCGGCGGCGGCGGCGGTCGCGGGACACGCTGCGCTGGTCGCGGTTGCGGCGATCCCGGGAGCGGCTGCTCCCAGTGCTCCCAGTATCCCAGTGCCCATTCCCAGTGCTCCCAGTGCCCATTCCCAGTATCCCCAGTGCCCCCAGTGCCCATTCCCAGTGCTCCCAGTATTCCCAGTGCTCCCAGTTACCGGCGGCGGCGGCGGTCGCGGGACACGCTGCGCTGGTCGCGGTTGCGGCGCTCTCGGGAGCGGCTGCTCCCAGTGCTCCCAGTATCCCAATGCCCATTCCCAGTGCTCCCAGTGCCCATTCCCAGTATCCCCAGTATCCCCAGTGCCCATTCCCAGTATTCCCAGTATTCCCAGTGCTCCCAGTTACCGGCGGCGGCGGCGGTCGCGGGACACGCTGCGCTGGTCGCGGTTGCGGCGCTCCCAGTGCTCCCAGTATCCCAGTGCCCATTCCCAGTGCTCCCAGTGCTCCCAGTGCCCATTCCCAGTATTCCCAGTATTCCCAGTTTCCCCAGTTACCGGCGGCGGCGGCGGTCGCGGGACACGCTGCGCTGGTCGCGGTTGCGGCGCTCCCGGGAGCGGCTGCGCCGTTTGCGGTCGCGGCTGCGCGAGCGGCTGTGGGAGCGCTTGCGGTGCCGGTTCTCCTTGTCCCGCTCTGCGAGGGGAGGAAACACCCAAAATCGGCCAAAATTAACCCAAAATAGCTCAAAATTAACCCAAAATGGGCCAAAATTAACCCAAAATGGGCCAAAATTAACCCAAAATATCCCAAAATAAACCCAAAATAAACCAAAATAACCCAACATATCATAAACTAAACTCAAACTAATCCAAACCCCCGGTTCTCCTTGTCCCGCTCTGCGAGGGGAGGAAACACCCAAAATCGGCCAAAATTAACCCAAAATGGCCCCAAATTAACCCAAAATATCCCAAAATTAACCCAAAATGGCCCAAAATTAACCCAAAATAAACCTAAAATAAACCAAAATATCCCAAACTAACCCAAAGCCCCGGTTCTCCTTGTCCCGCTCTGCGAGGGGAGGAAACACCCAAAATCGGCCAAAATTAACCCAAAATAGCTCAAAATTAACCCAAAATGGGCCAAAATTAACCCAAAATTAACCCGAAATATCCCAAAATATCCCAAAATAAACCTAAAATAAACCAAAATATCCCAAACTAACCCAAACCCCCGGTTCTCCTTGTCCCGCTCTGCAAGGGGAGAAAACACCCAAAATGCACCAAAATTAACCCAAAATGGCCCAAAATTAACCCAAAATGGCCCAAAATTAACCCAAAATAGCTCAAAATTAACCCAAAATGGCCCAAAATTAACCCAAAATAGCTCAAAATAAGCCCAAAATAAACCTAAAATAAACCAAAATATCACAAACAAGCCAAACCCCCGGTTCTCCTTGTCCCACTCTGCAAGGGGAGGAAAAGTCCCAAAATCAACCCAAATATCCCAAAATATCCCAAAATTTACCCAAAATATCCCAAAATAACCCAAAATATCCCAAAATAACCCAACATATCATAAAATAAACCCAAACTAACCCAAACCCCCGGTTCTCCTTGTCCCGCTCTGCGAGGGGAGAAAACACCCAAAATGGCCCAAAATTAACCCAATATGGGCCAAAATTAACCCAAAATGGGCCAAAATTAACCCAAAATGGCCCAAAAATCACAAAATAAACCCAAAATATACCCCAAATCAACCCAAAATATCCCAAACTAACCCAAACCCCCGGTTCTCCTTGTCCCACTCTGCGAGGGGAGAAAACACCCAAAATGGCCCAAAATTAACCCAAAATGGCCCCAAATTAACCCAAAATAGCCCCAAAGATACCCAAAATATCCCAAAATAAACCCAAAATAAACCTAAAATAAACCAAAATATCCCAAACTAACCCAAACCCCCGGTTCTCCTTGTCCCGCTCTGCGAGGGGAGAAAACACCCAAAATGGGCCAAAATTAACCCAAAATGGCCCCAAATTAACCCAAAATGGCCCCAAATTAACCCAAAATGGCCCCAAATTAACCCAAAATGGGCCAAAATTAACCCAAAATAAACCTAAAATAAACCTAAAATAAACCAAAATAACCCAACATATCATAAAATAAACTCAAACTAATCCAAACCCCCGGTTCTCCTTGTCCCGCTCTGCGAGGGGAGAAAATACCCCAAAATCAACCCCAAAAAAGTGGAAAAAAACCAAAATTATCCCAAAATTGGTTGGGGGGGGGAAAAACCCAAAATTATCCCAAAACTGTGAGGGGAAAAATCCAAAATTATCCCAAAATTGGGAGGTAAAACCCCAAAATTATCCCAAAATTGGGGGGGAAAAGACCCAGAATTATCCCAAAATTTGGGTGGAAAAAACCCCAAAATTATCCCAAAATTGGGGGGGGAGGAAACCCCAAAATTATCCCAAAATTGTGAGGGGAAAAATCCAAAATTATCCCAAAATTGGGGGGGGAAAAGACCCAAAATTATCCCAAAATTTGGGTGGAAAAAACCCCAAATTCTCCCAAAATTGGGGGGGGAAAAAACCCAAAATTATCCCAAAATTGTGAGGGGAAAAATCCAAAATTATCCCAAAATTGGGAGGTAAAACCCCAAAATTATCCCAAAATTGTGGGGGAAAAACCCAAAATTATCCCAAAATTTGGGGGGGATCCAAAATTGGAGGAGGGGACCCCAAAATTTGGGGGAGGGGGTCACGAAGGATGAACCCAAAATTTGGGGGGATCCAAAATTCGAGGGGGGGGGTTCCCCAAAATTGGGGTGGGGTCAAAAATTGGGGAGGGGGGGACCCCAAATTCCCGTGGGGGGGACCCCAAATTAAGAGGGGAGTCCCCAAATTTGGGGAGGGGGGACCTCAAATTAGGAGGGGGGATCCCCAAATTTGGGGTGGGGGTCAAAAATTGGGGTGGGGGTCAAAATTGGAATGGGGGGGATCCCAAATTCGTGAGGAGGGACCCCAAATTAAGAAGGGGATCCCCAAATTTGGGGAGGGGGAACCCCAAATTAAGAGGGGGATCCCCAAATTTGGGGTGGGGGGACCCCAAATTTTGGGGTGGAGGTCAAAATTGGAATGGGGGGGGATCCCAAATTCTTGAGGAGGGACCTTAAATTAAGAGGGGGATCCCGAAATTTGGGGTGGGGGGACCCCAAATTTTGGGGTGGGGTCAAAATTGGAATGGGGGAGACCCCAAATTCGTGTGGGGGGACCCCAAATTAAGAGGGGGGTCCCCAAATTTGGGGTGGGGGGACCCCAAAAATTGGAGGTGGGGGACAAAATTGGGGTGGGGGAACCCCAAATTAAGAGCGGGGTCCCCAAATTTTGGGGTGGGGTCAAAATTGGGGTGGGGAAACCCCAAATTAAGAGGGGGGGATCCCCAAATTAGGGAGGGCGAACCCCAAAATTGGGGGTGGGGGTCAAAATTGGAGAGGGGGGACCCCAAATTAAGAGGGGGGATCCCCAAATTTGGGGTGGGGGAACCCCAAATTAAGAGGGGGGGGTCTCCAAATTAGGGAGGGCGAACCCCAAAATTGGGGGGGGGGGTCAAAATTGGAGAGGGGGGATCCCAAATTCGTGTGGGGGGACCCCAAATTAAGAGGGGGATCCCAAATTCGTGTGGGGGGGACCCCAAATTTAGAAGGGGATCCCCAAATTTGGGGAGGGCGAACCCCAAAATTGGGGGGGGGGTCAAAACCAATGGCGGACGAGCCCAATTTGGGGAAGGGGAGGGGGGGGCACCGAAAGTCGAACCCAAATTTTCGGGGGGAGAACCCAAACCGGGACTGGAGGAACCCCAAAACCGGGGGGGGGGGAACCCCAAATTTGGGCTGGGGTGGTGGGGGGGGGTCTCCCCCAATTTTTGGGGGGGTCTCCCCCGTTCCCCCCCCCCGTGAGGCGCGGCCCGTGGGGGGGGCGGGGCCGGTACCTTGTTTGTTCTCGTTCAGCTGCCGCTCGAACTCGTCGAAGTCGGACATGGCGGCGGCTCCCCGGGAGCCTCCCGGAGCTTTCCCGGCGCCTCCCCGGAGCTTTCCCGGAGCTCTCCCGGCGCCTCCCCGCTCCTCACGGCCGCCCTCAGGCCGCGCCGCCTCCGCCCGCGCTCCGCCGCTTCCGGCCGCGCTCGGCCGCTTCCGGCCGCGCCTTCGGCTCCTTCCGCCGCCGCTTCGGCAATTCCCGGCGGCGCTCGGGAACTCCCGCCAGCGCTCGGCGCTTCCGGTCCCGCTCGGAACTTCCGGCGCCGCTCGGGAATTTCCGGCGCCGCTCGGGAACTTCCGGCCCCGCTCGGCTTTTCCCGCCGCTTCCCGGCCCCGCTCGGGCCCGAAGCCCGCTCCCCTTTTTCCCCTTTTTCCCTTTTTTCCCTTTTTCCCCTTTTTCCCCTTTTTCCCCTTTTTTCCCCTTTTTCCCCTTTTGTCCTTTTTCCCCTTTTCCCCCTTTTTTCCCCTTTTTCCCCTTTTTCCCTTTTTCCCTTTTTCCCTTTTTCCCCTTTTCCCCTTTTTCCCCTTTTTCCCCTTTTTCCCCTTTTTCCCCTTTTTCCCCTTTTTCCCCTTTTTCCCCTTTTTTCCCTTTTTCCCTTTTTCCCCTTTTTTCCCTTTTTTCCCCTTTTTTCCCCTTTTTCCCCTTTTTTCCCCTTTTTTCCCTTTTTTCCCCTTTTCCCCCTTTTTTCCCTTTTTCCCCTTTTTCCCCTTTTTTCCCTTTTTCCTCTTTTTCCCCTTTTTCCCCTTTTCCCCTCTTTTTTCGGTCTTTTTTCCTTTTTTTCCCCTTTTTTCTGTCTTTTCTTCCCCTTTTTTCCCCATTTTCCCCTCTTTTCCCCTCTTCTCTCGGTCTTTTTCCCCTTTTTCCCCTTTTTTCTGTCTTTTTTTCCCCCCTTTTCCCCCTTTTTTCAGTCTTTTTTTCCTTATATTCCCCCTTTCCCCCCATTTTTCCCCTTTTTTCTGTCTTTTCTTCCCCTTTTCCCCCTTTTTTCAGTCTTTTTTTCCTTATATTCCCCCTTTTCCCCACATTTTTCCCCTTTTTTCAGTCTTTTTTTCATTTTATTCCCCCTTTTCCCCCATTTTTCCCCTTTTTTCAGTCTTTTCTTCCCCCATTTTTCCCCTTTTTTCAGTCTTTTTTTCCTTCCCTCCCCCTTTTTTCCCTTTTTTAGGCTTTTTTTTTTTCCCTTTTTCCCCTTTTGTGCCTTTTTTCCCCTTTTTCCCCCTTTTATTCCTTTTTTCCCTTTCCCCCTCTTTTTTCGGTCTTTTTTTTCCCTTTTTTCCCCTTTTTTCTGTCTTTTCTTCCCCTTTTTTCCCCATTTTCCCCTCTTTTCCCCTCTTCTCTCGGTCTTTTTCCCCATTTTTCCCCTTTTTTTCAGTCTTTTCTTCCCCATTTTCCCCCTTTTTTCAGTCTTTTTTTCCTTTTATTCCCCTTTTTCCCCCATTTTTCCCCTTTTTTCTGTCTTTTTTTCCTTCCCTCCACCTTTTTTCCTCTATTTAGTCTTTTTTTCCCCTTTTTCCGCTTTTGTGCCTTTTTTCCCCTTTTTCCCCCTTTTATCCCTTTTTTCAGTCTTTTCTTCCTTTTATTCCCCTTTTCCCCCCATTTTTCCCCTTTTTTCTGTCTTTTTTTCCTTTTTCTCCCCTTTTTTCCCCCTTTTCTTCCCCTGTTTTCCCTTTTTTCCCCATTTTTCGATCTTTTTTTCCCTCTTTTTCCCCTTTTTATAGTATTTTCTTCCTGCTTTTTCCCTTTTTCCCTTTTTTCGGTCTTTTTTGTCCCAGGTGTGCCAGGCCCAGCTGGGGCAGCTCTCAGAAAAAAAAAAACCAAAAATATTTTAATTTTTCATTTTTAAATTTCAATTTTTATTGACGGGAATTTCCCCACTCCGAACTTCCGGCGGCGTCACCTGGAGGCAAGACAACAAAGGGTTAATTCCAGCCCGAAATTCCCAAAATTTCCCCCAAAAATTCCCAAAATTCCCTCCAGAAAATTCCTGAAATTCCCACAAAAAATTCCCTCAGAAAATTCCTGAAATTCCCAAAAAAAATTCCCCAAAATTCTCCCCAAAAAAATTCCAAAATTCCCTCCAAAAAATTCCCAGAAGTACCGCAATAAAATTCCCAAAATTCCCCCCCAAAAATTTGGAAATTCCCCCAAAATATTCCCGAAACTCCCTTCAAAAATTCTCAAAATCCCAAAAAAAAATTCCCAAAATGCCCCCAAAAATTTCTGAAATTCCCCCAAAAATTCCCAGAATTCCCCCCCAAGAAATTCCCCTCCAAAAAAATCCCAAAATTCCCCCCCAAAAAATTCCCCAAAATTCTTCCCAAAAATTCTTGAAGTTTTCCCCCAAAATTCCCGAAATTCTCCCCAAAAAGTTCCCGACTTTCGCCCCAAATTGGGGGATTTGGGATTTGGGGCCCCCTCAGACCCCCCCGCGTGGGGGAGGGGCACAGGGATCCATCAGGGGTCAGAGCCCAGTGCTGCCATCACGGGGGGCCCCGAAATTCCCAAAATTCCAGCCCCGGATCCCGAAATTCCAACCTCGGATCCCGAAATTCCCAAAATTCCAGCCCCGGATCCCGAAATTCCCAAAATTCCAACCTCGGATCCCGAAATTCCAACCTCGGATCCCGAAATCCCCAAAATTCCAGCCCCGGATCCCGAAATTCCCAAAATTCCAGCCCCGGATCCCGAAATTCCCAAAATTCCAGCCCCGGATCCCAAAATTCCCAAAACTCCAGCCCTGGATCCCAAAATTCCCAAAATTCCAGCCCCGGATCCCGAAATTCCCAAAATTCCAGCCCCAGATCCCAAAATTCCAGCCCCGGATCCCGAAATTCCAACCTCGGATCCCGAAATTCCCAAAATTCCAGCCCCAGATCCCGAAATTCCAACCTCGGATCCCAAAATTCCAACCTCGGATCCCGAAATTCCCAAAATTCCCGCCCCGGATCCGGAAATTCCCAAAATTCCAGCCCCGGATCCCGAAATTCCAACCTCGGATCCGGAAATTCCCAAAATTCCAGCCCCAGATCCCATAATTCCAACGTCAGATCCCAAAATTCCAACCTCGGATCCCAAAATTCCAAAATTCCAACCCCGGATCCTGAAATTCCAACCCCGGATCCTGAAATTCCAACGTCGGATCCCAAAATTCCCAAAATTCCAGCCCCGGATCCCAAAATTCCCAAAATTCCAGCCCCAGATCCCAAAAACCCCCAAAAATAAATTTTAACCCTTTCAACCCCCCAAAAATCCCAATTTAACTCCCAAAAATCCAATTTTAACCCTTTTAACACCCCAAAATCCCAATTTTAACCCCAAAATCCCAATTTTAACCCCAAAATCCCCAATTTTAACCCTTTCAACCCCCCAAAAATCCCCAATTTTAACCCTTTCAACTCCCCACAAATCCCAATTTTAACCCCAAAAATCCAATTTTAACCCCAGAAACTCCCATTTTAACCCTTTCAACCCCCCCAAAATCCAACTTTAACCCTCGCAGCGCCCCCGAAGCACCCCCCGGACTGACGGAATTCCGGGAATTCCCGTTTTTCGGGAAGGCTCAGTCCTCCTCCTCGTCCTCGGCTCCACCGGCCCAGAATCCCATTTAAACCCAAAACCTTCCAATTTTAACCCCAAAATCCCCTTTAAAACTTCCAAAAATCCATTTTTAACCCTTTCAACTCCCCAAAAATCCCCAATTTTAACCCTTTCAACCCCCGAAAAATCCAATTTTAACCCCAAAACTCCCATTTTAACCCTTTCAACTCCCCACAAATCCAATTTTAACCCTTTCAACTCCCTAAAAATCCAATCTTAACCCCAAAATCCCCAATTTTAACCCTTTCAACTCCCCACAAATCCCAATTTTAACCCCAAAAATCCAATTTTAACCCCAGAAACTCCCATTTTAACCCTTTCAACTCCCCACAAATCCGATTTTAACCCTTTCAACTCCCCACAATCCCAATTTAACCCCCAAAACCCCCACGTTAACCCTTGCAGCGCCCCCCGGACTGACGGAATTCCGGGAATTCCCGTTTTTCCGGGAATGCTCAGTCCTCCTCCTCGGCTCCACCGGCCCAGAATCCATTTACACCCATAAAATCCCATTTAAACCCAAAACCTTCCAATTTTCACCCCAAAAATTCCTTTAAACCCTCCAAAAATCCAATTTTAACCCTTTCAACTCCCCAAAAAATCCCAATTTTAACCCCAAAAATCCAATTTTAACCCTTTCAACTCCCCACAAATCCCAATTTTAACCCCAAAATCCCAATTTTAACCCCAAAATCCCAATTTTAACCCCAAAATCCCCAATTTTAACCCTTTCAACTCCCAAAAATCCAATTTTAAATCCAAAAATCCAATTTTAACCCTTTCAAGTCCCCAAAAATCCCAATTTTAACCCCAAAACTCCCATTTTAACCTTTTCAACTCCCCAAAAATCCAATTTTAACCCTTTCAACTCCCCAAAAATCCCAATTTTAACCCCAAAATCCCCAATTTTAACCCTTTCAACCCCCCCAATCCAGTTTTAACCCTTTCAACTCCCCACAAATCCCAATTTAACCCCAGAAACTCCAATTTTAACCCTTTCAACCCCCCAAAATCCCAATTTTAACCCCAAAAATCCAATTTTAACCCCACAAATCCAATTTTAACCCTTTCAAGCCCCCACAATCCCCTCGCAGCGCCCCCGAAGCACCCCCGGACTGACGGAATTCCGGGAATTCCCGTTTTTCGGGAACGCTCAGTCCTCCTCCTCGTCCTCGGCTCCACCAGCCCAGAATCCATTTACACCCATAAAATCCCCTTTAAACCCAAAATCTTCCAATTTTCACCCCAAAAATTCCTTTAAACCCTCCAAAAATCCAATTTTAACCCTTTCAACTCCCCAAAAAATCCCAATTTTAACCCCAAAAATCCAATTTTAACCCTTTCAACTCCCCAAAAAATCCCAATTTTAACCCCAAAAATCCAATTTTAACCCTTTCAACTCCCCACAAATCCGATTTTAACCCTTTCAACTCCCCAAAAATTCCAATTTTAACCCCAAAATCCCCAATTTTAACCCTTTCAACTCCCCAAAAATCCAATTTTAACGCTTTCAACCCCCGAAAAATCCAATTTTAACCCCAGAAACTCCCATTTTAACCCTTTCAACTCCCCAAAAATCCAATTTTAACCCTTTCAACTCCCCAAAAATCCAATTTTAACCCTTTCAACTCCCTAAAAATCCAATCTTAACCCCAAAAATCCAATTTTAACCCTTTCAACTCCCCACAAATCCCAATTTTAACCCCAAAAATCCAATTTTAACCCTTTCAACTCCCTAAAAATCCAATCTTAACCCCAAAATCCCCAATTTTAACCCTTTCAACCCCCCAAAATCCCAATTTTAACCCCCAAAATCCCAATTTTAACCCCCAAAATCCAATTTTAACCCTTTCAACCCCCCAAAATCCCATTTATCCCCCCAAAAAAATCCAATTTTAACCCTTTCAACTCCCCAAAAATCCAATTTTAACCCCAGAAACTCCCATTTTAACCCTTTCAAGCCCCCACAATCCCCTTGCAGCGCCCCCGGACTGACGGAATTCCGGGAATTCCCGTTTTTCGGGAAGGCTCAGTCCTCCTCCTCGTCCTCGGCGCCGCCGCCGCCGCCCTGGCCCTTCTTGGCGTTCTTCCTCTTGACGCGGCCGGGCCGGCCGCCGCCGTAGGGCGAGCGCAGCGAGAAGTCGATGTGCTTCTGCGAGTCCAGGCGCACGATGAACGACGGGATGTTCACCACCTGCTTCCGCACCCTGCGCTCCCAAAAAAATTCCCGAAAAAATTCCGGGTCAGAACTCCCGAATTCGGGGCTTTCACGGCGAAAAAAGCGCTTTTTTCTGGGTGAAAATCGCTTTTTTCCGGGCGAAAATCGCTTTTTTCCGGGCGAAAAGCGCTTTTTTCCGGGCGAAAATCGCTTTTTTCCGGGCGAAAATCGCTTTTTTCTGGGTGAAAATCGCTTTTTTTCTGGGCAAAAAGCGCTTTTTTCCGGGTGAAAATCGCTTTTTTCCGGGCGAAAATCGCTTTTTTCCGGGTGAAAATCGCTTTTTTCTGGGTGAAAATCGCGTTTTTTTCGAGAATTTGAGAGCGAAAAATGAGATTTAAGTGAGAAAACGGTGTGGGAAATGATAAGAAAGAGAATCCCAAAAATTTGGGAACTTTTCCCAAAATTTGGCTTTTTTACGGCCAGGAAAGCGCTTTTTTCCGGGTGAAAATCGCTTTTTCCCAGGGCGAAAATCACAGTTTTTTTGAGAATTTGAGAGCGAAAAATCAGATTTAAGAGAGAAAATGACCAGGGAAATGTTAAAAAAGAGAATCCCAAAAATTTGGGAACTTTTCCCAAAATTTGGCTTTTTTACGGCCAGGAAAGCGCTTTTTTCCGGGCGAAAATCGCTTTTTTCCGTGTGAAAATCGCTTTTTTTCCGAGAATTTCAGAGCGGAAAATCAGATTTAAGAGAGAAAATGACCAGGGAAATGTTAAAAAAGAGAATCCCAGAAATTGGGAATTTTTCCCAAAATTTGGGAGTCACAATCCTAAAATTCAGGGATTTTACGGCAAAAAAAATCATTTTTCCCTGCGAAAATTGCATTTTCTGAGGGTGAAAATCGCTTTTTCTTTCGAGAATTTGAGAGCGGAAAATCAGATTTAAGAGAGAAAATGACCAGGGAAATGTTAAAAAAGAGAATCCCAAAAATTTGGGAACTTTTCCCAAAATTTGGCTTTTTTCTGGGTGAAAATCGCCTTTTTTTTGAGAATTTCAGAGCGAAAAATGAGATTTAAGAGAGAAAATGGTGTGGGTAATGATAAGAAAGAGAATCCCAAAAATTTGGGAATTTTTCCCAAAATTTGGGAGTCACAATCCTAAAATTCAGGGATTTTACGGCAAAAAAAATCATTTTTCCCTGCGAAAATTGCATTTTCTGAGGATGAAAATCGCTTTTTCTTTCGAGAATTTCAGAGCGAAAAATGAGATTTAAGTGAGAAAATGGTGTGGGAAATGATAAGAAAGAGAATCCCAAAAATTTGGGAATTTTTCCCAATATTTGGCTTTTTTACGGCCAAGAAAGCGCTTTTTTCGGCCTGAAAATCGCCTTTTTTCGAGAAATTTGAGAGGAAAAATCAGATTTAAGTGAGAAAATGATGTGGGAAATGTCAGGAAAGAGAATCCCAAAAATTTGGGAACTTTTCCCAAAATTCGGGGATTTTATGGCAAAAGAATCAATTTTTCTGTGTGAAAATGACATTTTTGGAAGACAAAAATTGTTATTTTCAGGAAATTTCATGAGAATTATGAGATAAAACAGTGGGAAAGAGAATCCCAAAAATTGGGAATTTTTCCCAAAATTTCGGAGTCAGAATCCCAAAATTTGGCTTTTTTGCTGCACAAAAATAGCGTTTTTGGCGGGAACGGGGATTTTTTGGGATGAGGCTCAGGGATGTTCACCACCTGCTTCCGCACCCTGCATTCCCGCATTCCCGAAAAAAATTCCGGGTCAGAACTCCCGAATTCGGGGCTTTCACGGCGAAAAAAGCGCTTTTTTCCGGGTGAAAATCGCTTTTTTCTGGGTGAAAATCGCTTTTTTTCTGGGCAAAAAGCGCTTTTTTCCGGGCGAAAATCGCTTTTTTCTGGGCAAAAATCGCTTTTTTCCGGGTGAAAATCGCTTTTTTCTGGGTGAAAATCGCGTTTTTTTCGAGAATTTGAGAGCGAAAAATGAGATTTAAGTGAGAAAACGGTGTGGGAAATGATAAGAAAGAGAATCCCAAAAATTTGGGAACTTTTCCCAAAATTTGGCTTTTTTCCGGGTGAAAATCGCTTTTTTTTCGAGAATTTCAGAGCGGAAAATCAGATTTAAGTGAGAAAATGGTGTGGGTAATGATAAGAAAGAGAATCCCAAAAATTTGGGAACTTTTCCCAAAATTTGGCTTTTTTACGGCCAGGAAAGCGCTTTTTTCCGGGCGAAAATCGCTTTTTTCCGGGCGAAAATCACAGTTTTTTTGAGAATTTGAGAGCGAAAAATCAGATTTAAGAGAGAAAATGACCAGGGAAATGTTAAAAAAGAGAATCCCAAAAAATTGGGAACTTTTCCCAAAATTTGGAGATTTTACGGCAAAAGAATCACTTTTTCCGTGCAAAAATGACATTTTCGGAGGACAAAAATTGATATTTTGGGGAAATTTTATGAGAATTACGAGAGAAAACTGTGGAAAAGAGAATCCCAAAAATTTGGAGACTTTTCCCAAAATTTGGGAGTCAGAATCCCAAAATTCGGCTTTTTTTGCGCTACAGAAGTCACAGATTACAGGCGTAAAAATCACGTTTTTAGAACAAAAATTGCACATTTTGGACCAAAATTTTGGGATGCTACTTCTCCCAGCATTCCCTAATTTAGACAGGAAGGTGCTCTCCAGAGATTCCCAAAAAAAATTTGGGGAAAAACACCAAAATTTGGGACAAAACTTCGCATCTTGAACTCTTAAGTCGCTACACAAAATGGCGGGAAAGCGCCAAAAATTCTGGGGAAAAAACCCCAATATTTGGGATTTACTCCGGAATTTTGGGACACAAATCCTCCAAACATTCCCAGATTTATTTGGAAAGGTGATTTGCAGTGATTCCACAAGAAAATTTGGGAATAAGATGCCAAAATTGGAAACAAAACCCCAAAAATTTGTCTCTTGGCTTTCGAGAATCGGCTGTGAGAATCAGTGGGAAAACGCCAAAAATTCGGGGAAAAAAACCCCAAAATTTGGGATTTACCCTGGAATTTTGGGATGCAAATGCTTCAATCATTCCCAAATATATTCAGAAGGGTCCTTTGAAGGGATTCCAGAAAAAAATTTAGGATTAAAATGCCAAAATTTGGGAGAAAATGCTCAAAAATTCGTCTCTTGACTTTCGAGGATTGGCTGCGAAAATCGGTGGGAAAACACTAAAAATTCCAGGAAAAAAAAACCCAAAATTTGGCATTTACTCCAAAATTTTGGGACGCAAATATTCCAAACATTCCCAAATATATTCAGAAGGGTCGTTTGCAATGAATCCACAAAAATTTCGGGGAAAAACCACCAAAATTTGGGAGAAAACCGTGAAAAATTCGTCTCTTGACTTATGAGTATCTGCTGCGAAAATCAGTGGGAAAACGCCAAAAATTTGGGGGAAAAACCCCAAAATTTGGGATTGATCCCCAAAATTTCCGGATGTCCATCCACAAACCCATCCCAAAGTGGCCCGGAATCCCCAAAATCCGGGGAATTGGTGTTTTTTGATGTTTTTTACCTGCCGGTGCCCCGTCGGCGCCGCCCTTCGCAAGGTGTACGGCGGAGCCGCAGTGAGGCCTTGCCGAAACCCCAAAACCGCGGGGTTTTCACCCAAAAACTCGGGAATTTCACCCAAAACCGGGGGCATTTTGGGAATTCCTGCCTGGCGTCCACTGGACTCCATCCTAAAGATGTCCAAAATCCAAGATTTGGGGCAAAACCGCCAGAATTTGGGACAAAGCCACAAAAAATTTCACTTTTGAGCTTGATGTGAAAATTGGCGGGAAAACACCCCAGATTTGGGATTTACTCTGGAATTTCAGGATACAAATCCTTCAAACATTCCCAGATTTATTTAGAAGGGTGATTAGCAGTGATTCCACAAGAAAACTTGGGAATAAGATGCCAAAATTGGGGACAAAACCCCAAAAATTCGTCTCTTGACTTTCGAGAATCGGCTGCGAAAATCAGTGGGAAAACGCCAAAAATTTGGGGAAAAACCCCCAAAATTTGGGATTGATCCCCAAAATTTCCGGATCTCCATCCACAAACCCATCCCAAAGTGGCCCGGAATCCCCAAAATCCGGGGAATTGGTGTTTTTTGATGTTTTTTACCTGCGGGTGCCCCGTCGGCGCCGCCCTTCGCAAGGTGTACGGCGGAGCCGCAGTGAGGCCTTGCTGAAACCCCAAAACCGCGGGGTTTTCACCCAAAACCCGGGGCATTTTGGGGATTCCTGCCTGGCGTCCACTGGACTCCATCCTAAAGATGTCCAAAATCCAAGATTTGGGGCAAAACCGCCAGAATTTGGGACAAAGCCACAAAAAAATTCACTTCTGAGCTTGATGTGAAAATTGGCGGGAAAACCATGCAAAGTTTGGGGGAAAACACCCCAGATTTGGGATTTACTCTGGAATTTCAGGATACAAATCCTCCAAACATTCCCAGATTTATTTGGAAGGGTGATTAGCAGTGATTCCACAAGAAAATTTGGGAATACGATGCCAAAATTGGGGACAAAACCCCAAAAATTTGTCTCTTGACTTTCGAGAATCGGCTGTGAAAATCGGTGGGAAAATGCCAAAAATTTGGGGAAAAAACCCCAAAATTTGGGTTTTACTCTGGAATTTCAGGATGTCCATCCACAAACCCATCCCAAAATGGCCCGGAATCCCCAAAATCCGGGGAATTGGTGTTTTTTGATGTTTTTTACCTGCGGGTGCCCCGTCGGCGCCGCCCTTCGCAAGGTGTACGGCGGAGCCGCAGTGAGGCCTTGCCGAAACCCCAAAACCGCGGGGTTTTCACCCAAAAGCGGGAAGGTTTTTGACGGGCACCCACCGGATGTGGCGCTGGCGGATGAGCACCCGGGCGTGGTGGATGGATTTGGCCAGGCCCAGCTTGAAGACCTGGGTCTGGAGGCGGCGCTCCAGGAAATCCTCGATTTTCAGCCCCAAAATGTAATCCAGCTTCATCTTGCCCTCGTCCAGCACGCCGATGCGCACCAGGCGCCGCAGCAGCGCGTTGCCTGCGGGTTTGGGGGGAAAAAGGAGAGTTTTGGGAAAATTGGGACGTGTCGGGGGTTTGGGGGGGAGAGAGAGGGGATAGGGGGGAAAATGGGGAGAAAACGGGGGAAATTGAGTGAAATAAGGGAAAAAGAGAGGAGGGAATGGGGTCAAAAGAGCAAAAGGAATGAGGGAAAGATAAGGGAAATGTGGGGAGAAAATGGAAAAAATATAAGGAGGAAATGGGGGAAATATGAGGAGAAAATAAAGAGAAAATGTGGAGAAAACAAAGGGAGAAAATATAGGAAATGTAAGGAGAACATGGGAGAAATATGGGGAGAAAATAAAGAGAGAAAATGGGGAGAAAGCAAGGGAGAAAATGGGGACAAAATATGGAAAAAATGGGAGAAATATGGGGAGAAAATAAAGGGAGAAAATAAGGAGAAAATAAAGAGAGAAAATGGGGAGAAAACAAGGGAGAAAATGGGGACAAAATACAGAAAAAATGGGGAGAAAATGGGAGAAATATGGGGAGAAAATAAAGAGAGCAAATGGGGAGAAAACGAGGGAGAAAATGGGGACAAAATACAGAAAAAATGGGGAGAAAATGGGAGAAATATGGGGAGAAAATAAAGAGAGAAAATGGGGACAAAATACAGAAAAAAATGGGAAGAAAATAAAGGGAGAAAATAGGGAAAAATGGGGGGGAAAAAAGGAGAAAAAAAACTGGAGAAAATCGCAAAAAAAAAATCAGAAAAAATCAGAAAAAATTTAAGAAAAAAAATTTAAAAAGCAGGGAAAAGCTCATTAAAATCATAAACTGAAAATAAACAAAAAAAACCAGAAAAAATGCAAAAAAATTAGGAAGAAAATTAGAAAAAATGGGAATAAAATTTATACAAAAATCAGGAAAAAAACCACAAAAAATTAGAAAAAAAAAAAAAACTTTAAAAACTGGGAAAAAAAAATCAGACAAAAAACCAGGGAAAAAATCACAAAAAAAATCAGAAAAAAAATCGGATAAAAATTGGAAAAGTTCAGAAAACATTAAATAAAAAAAATTTTTTTTTAAATTTTTAAAAATCAGAAAAAAATCAGAAAAAAAATCAGAAAAAAATCAGGAAAAAATCAGAAAAAAATCAGAAAAAAATCAGGAAAAAATCAGAAAAAAATCAGGAAAAATCAGAATCAAAAAATTAGAAAAAAAAGGAAAAAAAAAACCATAAAAAACTGGGGAAAAAATCAGATAAAAAACCAGGAAAAAAAACAGGGAAAAAAATCAGGAAAAAAATCACAAAAAACATCAGAAAAAAAATCGGACAAAAATTGGAAAAATTCAGAAAACATTAAATAAAAAAATTTTAAAAAAATTTTTAAAAATCAGAGGAAAAACAGAAAAAAAAATCAGACAAAAATCAGGAAAAAATCAGGAAAAAAATCAGGAAAAATCAGAATCAAAAAATTAGAAAAAAAAGAAAAAAAAAACCATAAAAAACTGGGGAAAAATTCAGAAAAAAAACAGGGAAAAAAATCAGGAAAAAAATCCCAAAAAAATCAGAAAAAAAATCGGACAAAAATTGGAAAAATTCAGAAAACATTAAATAAAAAAATTTTTAAAAAAATTTAAAAAAAATCAGAAAAAAAAACAGAAAAAAAATCAGTAAAAATCAGAAAAAAAATCAGGAAAAAATCAGGAAAAAAATCAGGAAAAATCAGAATAAAGCAGGGATCAGAAGAGGCAGAATTTGGGGTAAGAAAGTGTGATTTTGGGGCAGGCTCACCCTCGAAGAGGCGCCGCGGGTCCTTCTCGTCCAGCGTCAGCAGCTCCCGCGCCGCCTTGCGGATCTTGGCCAGGGTGAACTTCACCCGCCACACCTCGCGCTTGTTCCGCAGCCCGTACTCCCCTAAGGGCCAAAAATTCCCAAATTCCCAAAAATTCCCAAATTTCACAACCCTCCCCAAACGCTTTTCCCTTTTTTCCTCTCACAACCTCTAAAACTCCCACTTTTCCCCCTCACAAACCCCAAAATTCCCTTTTTCCCCTCACAAACCCCAAGATTCCCTTTTTTGCCCTCATAACCCCCAAAACTCCAATTTTTCCCTCATAACCCCCAAAACTCCCATTTTTTTCCCTCAAAAACCCCAAGATTCCCTTTTTTGCCCTCATAACCCCCAAATTTCACAACCCTCCCCAAACGCTTTTCCCACAAAAAATTAATTTTTTTTAAAAAAAATCCGGGTTTTTAGAAAAAAATATTTATTTTTTTTCTCATACGATGTGAATTTTTTTGTACGAAAGACGATTTTTTTTTCCTATAAAATCTAAATTTTTTTCTCAAGACATCTGAAATTTTTCCCATGAAAATTGAACTTTCTACCATAAAATCCGATTTCTTTCCACAAAATATGGACCTTTTCCCACAAAATAGGTGGTTTTTCCACAAAATATGATTTTTTTTCCAAAAAATCCAGGTTTTTCCCCTCAAAATCAGAATTTTTGTCACAAAATCTGGATTTTCCCCCACAAAATTTTTTTTTCCACAAAATTTTAATTTTTTTCCACAAAATATTTGTTCCCATGAAAATTGAATTATTCCCCACAAAATCACATTATTTCCCCTCAAATCTCTCTTTTTCTCCTCATGAACCCCAAAACTCCCATTTTTTCCCCTCATAAACCCCAAAATTCCCTTTTCTTCCCTTACAAACCCCAAAACCCCCATTTTTTTCCCTCACAACCCCAAAATTCCCATTTTTTTTCCCTCACAACCCCCAAAACTCCCATTTTTCCCCCTCACAAACCCCAAAATTCTATTTTATTCTTCACAAACCCCAAAACTCCAAGTTTTCCCTCAAAAACTCCAAGATTCCCTTTTTTCCTCTCACAACCTCTAAAACTCCTATTTTTCCCCCTCACAAACCCCAAAATTCCCTTTTTCCCCTCACAAACCCCAAAATTCCTTTTTTTGCCCTCATAACCCCCAAAATTCCAATTTTTCCCTCATAACCCCCAAAACTCCCGTTTTTTCCCCTCAAAAACCCCAAGATTCCCTTTTTTCCCCTCATAACCCCCAAAACTTCATTTTTTCCCTCATAACCCCCGAAACTCTCATTTTTTTTCCCTCAAAAACCCCATGATTCAAATTTCCCCCCCCCCCCCCCCACACAAACCCCAAAATTCCCATTTTTTTCCCCTTTTTTTTTTACCGATCAGCTTCAGCTCCTGGTCGAGCCGCGACTTCTCGAAGGGGCGCCTCGGGGTCACGTAGGTCTTGCGACACACCCAGCTCCGCGCCACGGGCATGGCGACACCTGCGGCGCCGCACCCCGCGATCCCTCAATGCCGATAAATCCCCGAAACTCCCGCCGAATTCCCAAATTTGCCCGAAATCCCCAAATTCCCACCGCGCCTCCCCCCCCTCACACCGCACGTGGCGCGCTCTGCGCATGCGCCCCGCCCGCCCGCTAGGGGGCGCCCCCGCCGCGCCCTCAGAGCCCCGCGCGGGTCCGGGCGCTTCGCCAAAACCTCGGGCTCGCTTTAAAGCGATGCCGCCGCTCCCCGCTAAACCCCGAGGAAGCCCCGGTAGCACCGGGAAAAGCTCCGGGAGAGGTGAAGAGAACCCCGGAGGGATCCGCGGTACCGGCAGCCCACGCGGCCTCACCTCAGCCCCGCCGCGTTCGCGGGCACGGAAAGAAGGGTGAGGCCGCCGCCGTGGCTTTATATACCCCGTCCCGCGCGGCCGGTTCCTCCAGGAGAGCCAATCACAACGCGCGGTGAGGGCGGTGTTGACCAATAGGGGAGCGGGGGGGGGAATCATAGAGATGAGGGGCGGCCGCGTGAGGCGCCGCCATTTTGTCCCGCGGGAGGGGCGGCAGCGCCGAGTCTTCCAAGGGGGATTTTGGGGGGAATTTGGGGGAATTTGGGGCGATTTTGGGGGACTGAGGGCTCGTGGAGCTGCGTCCCTGCATGGTCCGAGGGTGTGGCTCCGTGTTCGCCCGTAAGTGTCCCAAAAAACCCCGCCCAAATTCGCCCCGAATCCCCTCAAAACCCCTCACAACCCTCAAGGCACCTAGATCTTGCCCAGTGTCCCAAAATTCTTTAAAAATCCCATCAAACCCCCCTCAAAAAAACCCCAAAACCCCACCCCCCCCAAATCTCCCGTCCAAAATCCCCTCAACCCCCCCAAAAAAGGCAAAAATCCCCAAATCTCGTGACAAAATCGCCCCAAATCCCCTCAAAACCTCCCACAACACTCAAGGCGCCTAAAATTCCGTTCAGCATCACAAAATTCTTTAAAAATCCCATCAAACCCGCCCCAAAAAATGCAAAAATCCCCAAATCGCCTGCCCAAATCCCCACAAAACCCTCAAAAAATGGAAAAATACCCAAATCTCGCACCCAAAATCACACCAAACCCTCTTAAATCCCCTCACGCCCTCCAATATCCCCAAAATTCACCAAATCCCCCAAAATCTCGCCCAGCATCCCAAAATTCTTTAAAAATCCCCTCAAAACCCCCCAAAAATCCCCAAACCTCCCCAAATCTCCCACCCCTCAAACCCCCCCCAAAAAAAACCAAAAACCCCAAACCCCCCAAATCCCCCACACAAATTCTCCCTGAATCCCCTCACACCCCAAAACACCCAAAATCCCCCAAAATTCCCTTCAACCCCCCAAAAACCCCAAATCCCCCCAAATCTTCTGCCCAGAATCCCCTCAAAGCCCCCCAAAAAACCCAAAATTCCCAAATCTCCACCCCAAAATTGCGCTGAATCTCCTCACACCCCCAAACCCCCCAAAATTTCCCCAAAATCCCCCAAAATTCCTCAAAATCCCCCAAAATTTCCAAAAACCTCCCCCAAAACCCCAAACCCCCGCAAATCTCCCGCCCCAAATCCCCTCAAACCCCCCCAAAAACCCCAAAACCCCCCAAATCTTCCACCCCAAATTCTCCCTGAATCCCCTTACACCCCAAAACCCCCCAAAATCCCCTAAAATTCTCCAAAATTCCCAAAAACCCCCCCAAAAACCCCAAACCCCCCAAATCTTCCGCCCCAAATCCCCTCAAACCCCCCCAAAAACACCCCAAAAAAAACCCCAAAACCCCCAGATCTCCACCCCAAAATCGCCCCGAATCCCCTCACACCCCAAAACCCCCCAAATTTCCCCAAAATCCCCCAAAATTACCCAAAATCCCCCAATATTCCCTTCAACCCCCCCAAAAACCCCAAACCCCCCCAAATCTTCCACCCAGAATCCCCTCAAACCCCCCCAAAAACACCCCAAAATTCCCAAATCTCCACCCCAAAATCGCCCCGAATCCCCTCACATCCCCAAACCCCCCAAAATTTCCCCCAAATCCCCCAAAATTCCTCAAAATCCCCCAAAATTTCCAAAAACCCCCCAAAAACCCCAACCCCCCCCAAAATCTCTTGCCCCAAATCCCCTCAACCCCCCCCAAAAACACCCCAAAAACCCCAAAACCCCCCAAATCTTCCACCCCAAATTCTCCCTGAATCCCCTCACACCCCAAAATCCCCCAAAATCCCCTCAACCCCCCCCAAAAACCCCAAACCCTCCAAATCTCCCGCCCCAAATCCCCTCAAACCCCCCCAAAAAAACCCAAAAACCCCCCCAAATCTTCACCCCTAAATCCCCTCACACCCCAAAATCCCCCAAAATCCCCCAAAACCCCCCAAAACCCCCCAAAATCCCCCAAAACCCCCCAAAATCCCCCAAACCCCCCCAAAAACCCCAAACCCCCCCAAATCTCCCGCCCCAAATCCCCTCAACCCCCCCAAAAACACCCCAAAACCCCCCCAAATCTTCACCCCTGAATCCCCTCACACCCCAAATCCCCCAAAATCCCCCAAAATCCCCCAAAACACCCCAAATCCCCCAAAACCCCCCAAAACCCTCCAAAACCCCCAAAATCCCCCCAAAACCCCCCAAACCCCCCCAAACCCCCACCCCCCGTTACCATGACAACCCCTCCCGCAACGCCCCGCCCCTCCCTCCTCCCCGCTTTGATTGACAGCGCCGCCGGCCAATCACCGGCCGCTCCCTCCTGGGCGGGCCCATCTGCCCCGGGGGGGGTCGCCATCGGTCGCGGTCGGTCGCGACAGCGGCGCCGCCTCAGCGGGACCCCCGGGACCCCCCCGCGCCTTTTGGCACCGCCCCGCCCCTTTTTTCCGCCCCCCCCCTCACCATTCCCGATTTTCCTTTTTTCTTCCCATTTTTCCTCTTTTTTCTTCCCATTTTCCATTCGCTTTTTCAGCCTCTGCACTCCCCCCTCAAACCCCCGCCCTAAATTCCCTTTTTTCGCCCCGTTTTCCCCCCGTTTTTTCCCTGTTTTTCCTCCTTTCTCCCTCACAAACCCTCCTTTTTTCCCTCCCGATTTTTCCCTTCTTTTTTCCCTCTTGAATTCCCATTTTCCCTCATTCCTTCCCCAATTAAATCCCCTTTTCCTCCTCCCTTTTTTCCCAATTCCCCCCATTTCCTCCCTCCTTATTTTCCCATTTTCCCTCATTTTCCCCTATTTAATTCCCATTTTTCCCGATTTTCCTCCATTTATTCCTCTTTTTTCCCTCCTTTTCCCCTCATTTTTCCCTCTTTTTCCCTCATTTTTTCCTCTTTATTTTCCTCATTTTTCCTTTTTTTGTTTTCCTTTTTTGTTCCTATTTCCCTTCCATTTTTTCTCTTTTTTCCCATTTTTTCATCTTTATTTTCCGATTTTTTCCTCTTTCCCCCATTTTTCCTCTATTCCCCCCTTTTAATTCCCAATTTCCCCCTTTTAATTCTCATTTTCCCCTTTTAATTCCCAATTTTCCCCCATTTTCCCCCTTTTAATTCCCAATTTTCCCCCATTTTCCCACTTGTAATTACAATTTTCCCTCATTTTCCCCCATTTTCACCCTTTAATTCCCTTTTTTCCCATTTCCCCCTTTTAATTTCTATTTTTCCAAGTTTTTTTCACTTTTCATTCCCAATTTTACCACTCTCCCCCTTTTTAATTCCAATTTTTCCCATTTCCCCCTTTTTAATTGCAATTTTTCCCATTTTCCCCCTTTTAATTCCCATTTTCCCAAATTTTTCTCCTTTTAATTCCCAATCTTCCCCATTTTACCCAATTTCCCCCTTTTTTATTCCAAATTTGCCCCCATTTAATTCCCAATTTTCCCCAAATTAATTCCAAATTTGCCCCAATTTTCCCTCATTTTCCCCCATTTTTCCCTATTTCCCCCATTTTAATTCCAATTTCCCCTTTATTCCCAATTTTCCCCATTTTTATTCCAAATTTTCCCCAATTTTTCATTCATTTTTCCCCATTTTTCCCCATTTTCCCCCTTTAATTCCAATTTCCCCCTTTAATCCCATTTTCCTCCTTTTTATTCCAAATTTTCCTGAATTTCCCCTCATTTTTCCCTATTTCCCCCCATTTTAATTCCCATTTTCCCCTTTAATCCTAATTTCCCCTTTAATTCAATTTTTCCCCTTTTAATTCCCATTATCCCCCTTTTCCCCCTTTTAATCCAAATTTTCCCCCTTTTTATTCCAAATTTTCCTCAATTTACCCTCATTTTACCCTATTTTCCCCCATTTTAATCCAAATTTTCCCCTTTTTATTCCCTATTTTCCCCTTTTTATTCCAAATTTCCCACATTTAATTCCCAATTTTCCCCATTTTCCCCCTTTTATTCCAAATTTTCCCATTTATTCCAAATTTTTCCCCATTTCCCCCCTTTAATCCAAATTTTCCCCATTCTAATTCCCAATTTTCCCCCATTTTCCCCCATTTTCCCCCATTTTCCCCCTTTTTATTCCCAATTTCCCCCCATTTAATTCCCAATTTTCCCCATTTTTATTCCAAATTTTCCCCCTTTTGTTCCCAATTTTCCCAATTTTTCCCATTTTTATTCCAAATTTTCCCCTTTAATCCAAATTTTCCCCCTTTAATCCCAATTTCCCCCCTTTTTATTCCAAATTTTCCCCCCTTTATTCCCAATTTCCCCCTTTTTATTCCAAATTTTCCCCCTTTAATCCAAATTTTTCCCATTTCCACCTCTTTATTCCCAGTTTTCCCCCTCTTTATTCCCAGTTTTCCCCATTTTTATTCCAAATTTTCCCGATTTTCCCCATTTTTATTCCAAATTTCCCCCTTTTATTCCCAATTTTCCCAATTTTTGCCATTTTTATTCCCAATTTTCCCCATTTTTATTCCCAATTTCCCCCCTTTTATTCCCAATTACGCCAATTTTTCCCATTTTTATTCCAAATTTTCCCATTTTTATTCCCAATTTCTCCCAATTTTCCCATTTTTATTCCCAATTTTTCCCCATTTTCCCCTTTAATTCCCATTTTTCCCCTTTAATTCCCATTTAATCCCCATTTCCCCCCATTTTTATCCCAATTTCCCCATTTTTATTCCCAATTTTCCCATTTTTATTCCCATTTTTATTCCCATTTTCCCCATCCCCTCATGCCCCGCCCCGCCCCTCCCCTCTGACCCCGCCCCTCCAGAGGGGGCGTGGCCTGACTGGAGGAGGCGTGGCCCTGCCCGAAGGGGGCGTGGCCTGTCCTGAAGGGGGCGTGGCCCGCCATGAAATGGGCGTGGCCTGTCCTGAAGGGGGCGTGGCTTGACCTGGAGGGGGCGTGGCCCGCCATGAAAGGGGCGTGGACTGTCCTGAAGGGGGCGTGGCCCGCCATGAAAGGGGCGTGGCCTGTCCCAAAGGGGGCGTGGCCCGCCATTAAATGGGCATGGCCCTGCCTGAAAGGGGCGTGGCCCGCCATAAAAGGGGCGTGGCCATGCCTGAAAGGGGCGTGGCCTGTCCTGCAGGGGGCGTGTCCCTCGCGGCCCCGCCCCGCCTGGCCCCGCCCCCCGCGCCCCTTGCCCCCCCTGCTGGCGGCGCTGGCGGCGCTCGGAGCGCCCGCGGCCATGGGCGCGCCCCCGGGCCGCGGTGAGTGATTATCGATTATCAGTTATTGATTATCGATTGGCGGGTGTCGGGTATGGGGCGTCAGGTGTCGGGTATCGGGTATCAATTATCGGTATCAGGTGTCGGGTATTGGGTATTGGTTATCGGGTATCGGTTTTCAGGTATCGGGTATCAATTATCGGGTGTCAGGTATCAGGTGTCGGGTATCGGGTATTGATTATCAGGTATTGGTTATCAGGTATCGGTTATTGGGTATTGGGTATCGGGTATGGGGCATCAATTATTGGCTATCGGGTATTGGGTATCGGGTATCAATTATCGGGTATTGATTATCAGGTGTCGGGTATTGGGTATTGGTTATCAGATTTTAGTTATCAGGTATCGGGTATCGGTTATTGGTTATCGAGTATCGGGTATCGGTTATCAGGTATCGGTTTTCGGGTATTGGGTATCAATTATCAGGTGTCGGGTATCAGGTGTCGGGTATCGATTATCGGGTATTGATTATCAGGTATTGGTTATCGGGTATCGGTTATTGGTTATCGGGTATCGGTTATTGGTTATCGAGTATCAGGTATTGGTTATCGGGTATCGGTTATTGGTTATCGAGTATCAGGTATTGGTTATCGGGTATCGGGTATTGGTTATCGAGTATCGGGTATTGGTTATCTGGTATCGGTTATTGCTTATCGAGTATCGGATATTGGTTATCGGGTATCGGGTATTGGTTATCGGGTATCGGTTATTGGTTATCAAGTATCGGGTATTGGTTATCGGGTATCAGTTATTGGGTATCGAGTATCGGGTATTGGTTATCGGGTATCGGTTATTGGTTATCGAGTATCAGGTATTGGTTATCGGGTATCGGTTATTGGTTATCGGGTATCGGTTATTGGTTATCGGGTATCGGGTATTGGTTATCGGGTATCGGGTATTGGTTATCGGGTATCAGTTATTGGTTATCGAGTATCGGGTATTGGTTATCCGGTATCGGGTATTGGTTATCGAGTATCGGGTATTGGTTATCGGGTATCGGTTATTGGTTATCGAGTATCAGGTATTGGTTATCGGGTATTGGTTATTGGTTATCGAGTATCGGTTATTGGTTATTGGGTATCGGTTATTGGTTATCGAGTATCAGGTATCAGGTATTGGTTATCGGGTATCGGTTATTGGTTATCGAGTATCAGGTATTGGTTATCGGGTATCGGTTATTGGTTATCGAGTATCGGATATTGGTTATCGGGTATCAGTTATTGGTTATCGAGTATCAGGTATTGGTTATCGGTTATTGGTTATTGGGTATCGGGTATCACGTATTGCTTATCAAGTATCGGTTATCAGTTATTGATTATCGTGTATTGATTATTGGTTACTGGTTATTGATTATCAGGTATCGGGTATTGATTATTGGGTATTGGTTATTGGGTATTGGTTGTTGATTATCAGTTATCGGGTATCAATTATCGATTATTAAGTATCAGTTATTAGGTATCGATTATCGGGTATCGGTTATCGAGTATCGGGTATCAGTTATCGGGTATCGGGTATCAGTTATCTGGTATTGATTATCGATTATTGATTATTGGGTATCGGTTATCATGTATCGGTTATCAGGTATTGGGTATCGGTTATAGGATATCGGGTATGGGGTATTGGGTATTGGTTTTCGGGTATCGATTATGGGGTATCGATTGTTGGTTATTGATTAGCAGGTATCGGTTATCGTTTATTTAGTATAAATTATCAGTTATCGATTATCAGGTATTGGGTATCGGGTATCGGTTATCGGGTATCAGGTATCGGTTATCAATTATTGGTTATCAGTTATTGGTTATTGTGTATCGGTTATTGGGTATCAGTTATCGGGTATTGGGTATCGGGTATCGATTATTGGGTATTGGTTACCAGGTATTGGTTATTGATTATCAGTTATTGGGTATTGGGTATCGGTTATCAGGTATCGGTTATTGGATATCGGTTATCGGGTATTGGTTAGTGGGTATCAGTTATCGGTTATTGGGTATAAATTATCAGGTATTGGGTATTGGGTATCAATTATCAGGCATTGGTTATCAGTTATCAATTATTGATTATCTATTTCAATTATTGATTATCAATTATAGATTTTTTCCCGTTATTCCCCATTTTCCCCCATTTATTCCCATTTTTTCCCATTTATTTCAATTTTTTCCCATTTATTCATATTTTTTTCCCATTTATTCCCATTTTCCCCTATTCATTCCCATTTAATCTCATTTTTTCCCATTTTCCCCCATTTATTCCCATTTTCCCCCATTTTATTCCCATTTTTTCCCATTTATTCCCATATTTTCCCATTTATTCCCATTTTTCCCCATTCATTCCCATTTAATCTCATTTTTTCCCATTTTTCCCCATTTTTTCCCATTTTCCCCCTTTCTTACCCCATTTCCCCCCGTTTATTCCCATTTCCCCCCATTTTATTCCCATTTTTTCCCAGTTATTCCCATTTTTTCCCATTTATTCCGATTTTTTCCCATTTATTCCCATTTCCCCCCATTTTATTCCCATTTTTTCCCAGTTATTCCAAATTTTTCCCATTTATTCTGATTTTTTCCCATTTATTCCCATTTTCCCCCATTTATTCCCATTTTCCCCCATTTATTCCCATTTTTTCCCATTTATTCCCATTTTTTCCCATTTATTCCTATATTTTCCCATTTATTCCCATTTTTCCCCATTCATTCCCATTTAATCTCATTTATTCCCATTTTTCCCCATTTTTTCCCATTTTCCCCCTTTCTTACCCCATTTCCCCCCGTTTATTCCCATTTCCCCCCATTTTATTCCCATTTCCCCCATTCATTCCCATTTAATCTCATTTATTCCCATTTCCCCCCATTTTATTCCCATGTTTTCCCATTTATTCCCATTTTCCCCCATTTATTCCCATTTTTTTCCCATTCTTTCCCATTTTTTCCTATTTATTCCCATTTTTCCCCATTTAATCTCATTTATTCCCATTTTTTCCCATTTTCCCCCTTTCTTACCCCATTTCCCCCCGTTTATTCCCATTTTATTCCCATTGTTTCCCATTTATTCCCATTTTACATCCATTTCCCTCCTTTCTCCCCATTTCCCCCCGTTCATTCCCATTTTTGATGAACGTTTCTCATTTTTTCCCGTTTTCTCCGTTTTTCTCCCCGTTTCCAGGCCCCCCCCCCGCGGGCCCCCCCTCGGCGGCGCTGCTGCTCTCGTGCTCGGGGCTGGCGGCCTTCATCCTCCTCCTCCTCACCTGCCTGTGCTGCAAGCGCGGCGACCTCGGCTTCAAGGTGAGCCAAAATCCCCGGAATTCACCCCAAAAAAATAGCCCAAAAAATCCCCAAAAAAATCCAACCAAAATCACCCAAAAACCACCAAAATTCACCCAAAATTCACCCCAAACCCCCCCGGGGCCTTCATCCTCCTCCTCCTCACCTGCCTGTGCTGCAAGCGCGGCGACCTCGGCTTCAAGGTGAGCCAAAATCCCCGGAATTCACCCCAAAAAAATAGCCCAAAAAATCCCCAAAAAAATCCCACCAAAATCACCCAAAAACCACCAAAATTCACCCAAAATTCACCCAAAATTCACCCAAAATTCACCCCAAACACCCCCGGGGCCTTCATCCTCCTCCTCCTCACCTGCCTGTGCTGCAAGCGCGGCGACCTCGGCTTCAAGGTGAGCCAAAATCCCCGGAATTCACCCCAAAAAAATAGCCCAAAAAATCCCCAAAAAAATCCCCCAAAATTCACCCAAAAACCACCAAAATTCACCCAAAATTCACCCCAAACCCCCCCGGGGCCTTCATCCTCCTCCTCCTCACCTGCCTGTGCTGCAAGCACGGCGACCTCGGCTTCAAGGTGAGCCAAAATCCCCGGAATTCACCCCAAAAAAATAGCCCAAAAAATCCCCAAAAAAATCCAACCAAAATCACCCAAAAACCACCAAAATTCACCCAAAAAACCCCCCCGGGGCCTTCATCCTCCTCCTCCTCACCTGCCTGTGCTGCAAGCGCGGCGACCTCGGCTTCAAGGTGAGCCAAAATCCCCGGAATTCACCCCAAAAAAATAGCCCAAAAAATCCCCAAAAAAATCCCCCAAAATTCACCCAAAAAGCACCAAAATTCACCCAAAATTCACCCAAAACCCCCCCGGGGCCTTCATCCTCCTCCTCCTCACCTGCCTGTGCTGCAAGCGCGGCGACCTCGGCTTCAAGGTGAGCCAAAATCCCCGGAATTCACCCCAAAAAAATAGCCCAAAAAATCCCCAAAAAAATCCAACCAAAATCACCCAAAAACCACCAAAATTCACCCAAAATTCACCCAGAAAATTCACCCAAAAACCCAAAAAAATCCCCCAAAAAATCCCCCAAAAAATCCTCCAAAATCCACCAAAATTCACCCAAAAAACCCCAGAAAATTCACCCAAAAACCCAAAAAAATCCCCCAAAAAATCCCCCCAAAAATCCCCCAAAATCCACCAAAATTCACCCAAAAAACCCCAGAAAATTCACCCAAAAACCCAAAAAAAATTCCCCCCAAAAAATCCCCAATATTCATTAAAAATTCCCAAAAAATCACGGAAAATTTCAGAAAAAAATCCCAAAAAATTCATTAAAAATTCCCCAAAAAGATCCCAAAACATTCATTAAAAATTCCCCAAAAAAATCCCAAAAATCCATTTAAAGTTTTGAAATAAATCACGGAAAATTTCAGAAAAAAATCCCAAAGATTCATTAAAAATCCCCCCAAAATATTCCAAAAAAATGATTTAAAATTCCAAAATAATTCCCAAAAATTCATTTAAAATCCCCCCCAAAAAATCTCAAAAATTCATTAAAAATTCCAAAAAAATTCATTAAAAATTCCCCAAAAAATCCCAAAAATTTATTAAAAATCCCCCCAAAAAATCCAAAAAAATTAATTTAAAATCCCTAAAAAAATTCCCAAAAAGTTCATTAAAAATTCCCCAAAATTCCCAAAAAATCATTAAAAATTTCAAAAAAATCATGGAAAATTTCAGAATAAAAATCCTGAAATATCCCAAAA
Organism: Lonchura striata; assembly: GCF_046129695.1. Classification (NCBI taxonomy): domain Eukaryota; kingdom Metazoa; phylum Chordata; class Aves; order Passeriformes; family Estrildidae; genus Lonchura; species Lonchura striata. The sequence goes on along the minus strand of NC_134640.1, from coordinate 2,631,025 downwards.
ATTCATTAAAAATCCCAAAAAAAGATTCCCAAAACATTCATTTAAAAATTCCCAAAAAATCCCAAAAACTCATTAAAAACTCCCAAAAAAAATCCCGAAAATTCATTAAAAATTCCCAAAAAAATCAGCAAAATTCATTAAAAATTCCCTAAAAATCACGGAAAATTTCAGACAAAATTCCCGAAAAATCCCTAAAAATTCATTAAAAATGCCCCAAAAAAAACCCAAAAATCCATTAAAAATTCCCAAAAAAATCACAGAAAATTTCAGACAAAAAAACCCCCAAAATTCGTTTAAAATTCCCAAAAAAAAAAATCCCAAAAAATTCCAGGAAAAAATCCCAAAAATTTCATTTCAAATCCCAAAAAAGTCCCAAAAATTCATTTAAAATTCCCTAAAATTCATTTAAAATCCCCAAAAATTCATTAAAAATTCCCCCAAAAATCCCCAAAATTCCCCAAAAAGCCCAAAATTCCTTAAAATTCCCCAAATTTGGGGATTTCCCGGGATTCCGTGGCAGGAGCTGGAGGCGGAGGCGGATTCCGGGGATTCCCGCCCCTCCCCCCCCGAGGTGTTCCTGGTGCCCCTGGAGCCGCCCCCGGGTACGGAACGGGGCGAAAAACGGGAAAACGGGAAAAACGGGGGGAAAATGGGAAAAAATGGGGGAAAACAGGGGGAAAACATGAAAACCGGGGAAAAATGGGGGGAAAATGGGAATAAATGGGGGAAAACACAAAAAACGGGGAAAAATGGGAATAAATGGGGGAAAAACAGGGAAAATGGGAAAAAATGGGAATAAATGGGGGGAAAAACACGAAAAACGGGAAAAAATGGGAATAAATGGGGGGAAAACACGAAAAACGGGGGAAAATGGGGGGAAAAACAGGGAAAATGGGAAAAAATGGGAATAAATGGGGAAAAACAGGGAAAATGGGAAAAACGGGGAAAATGGGGGGAAAAACAGGAAAAAATGGGAATAAATGGGGGGAAAACAGGGAAAATGGGAAAAATGGGAATAAATGGGGGGAAAAACACGAAAAACGGGAAAAATGGGAATAAATGGGGGAAAACGGGGGGAAAACAGGGAAAGTGGGAAAAACGGGGAAAATGGGGGGAAAAACACAAAAAACAGGAAAAAATGGGGGGGAAATGAGGAAAATGGGGGAAAATGGGGAAAAACTGGGAAAAATGGGAAAAATGGAGGGGAAAACACAAAAAATGGGAAAAATGGGGAAAAATGGGGAAAAACGGGGGGAAAACGGGGGGAAAAACACAAAAAACGGGAATAAATTGGGAAAAATGGGAAAAATGGGGCGAAAAACATGAAAAACGGGGGAAAAATGGGAATAAATGGGGAAAAATGGGAATAAATGGGGAAAACAGGGTGGAAAACGGGGAAATGAGGGAAAATGGGAATAAATGGGGCAAAAAACGTGGAAAAATGGGGAAAATGGGAAAAAATGGGGGAAAATGGGGGAAAATGGGAGGAAATGGGAAAAATGGGAATAAATGGGGAAAATGGGGAAATTTTGGGGGGAATGGGAAAATGATGGATATGAATGGGAAAATGGGGAAAAACAGGAAAATGGGAAAATTTGGGAAAAAAGGGGATGAAAATGGGGGAAAATGGGAATAAAATGGGAAAATTTGGAGAGAAAATGGGAATAAAATGGGGGAAATTGGGGAAAATGGGGAAGAAATGGGGGAAAAATGGGAACTTTTGGTGTTAAAATGGGAATTTTGGGTGCAATTTTGGGGATTTTGGGTGCAATTTTGGGTGCAATGTTGGGTGGGATTTTGGGTGCAATTTTGGGAATTTTGGTTGGAATTTTGGGAATTTGGGTGGAATTTTGGGTGGAATTTTGGGAATTTTGGGTGGAATTTTGGGAATTCGGGCGGAATTTTGGGAATTTTTTGGGAATTTCCGCAGCCGCCCCGGCGCCGCCCCAGCTCCGCCTCCTGCAGGAGATCGGCTCCGCCTGGTTCGGCAAGGTCGGAATTCCGGAAAATTCGGGAATTTGGGCAACTTCCGGGAAAATTCCGGAATTTGGGGAATTTCCAGAAAAAAAAATTGGGAATTTCCAGGGGAAATTTGGGGGGAATTTGGGGTTTCATGGGTTTTAATGGGGTTTTTTGGGAGTTTTTATTTTATTTTTAATGAGATTTTTTGGGGGGTTTTTGGACTTTTTTGGGGGGGATTTTTTTTTTTTTCATTTATTTTAAATTTTTATGGGATTTTTTTTTGTTTTTAATTTTTAAAAATTTTTTTAAATGGGGTTTTTGGGGTTTTTAATTTTTTTTTTAATTTTTATGGGAATTTTTTTTTTGTTTTTAATTTATTTAAATTTTTATAGGAATTTTTGGGGGTTTTTAATTTTTTAATTTTTGGCTGTTCTCGTGCGGATTTTGGCTTTTTTTGGCTTTTCACAGATTTTGGCTTTTTTTGGGGTTTTTTTGGATTTTATTTTTTTTTTTTTGTGTTCGTGCCGTGCTGCTCCCGCTCCGATTTTCCCTTTTTTTTTATTTTTTTAAATTTTTTTTATTTTATGTTATTTCTTTGTGTTGGAGCCGCTCGGATTTTCCCTTTTTTTTTGATTTTTTTTTTAATTTTTTTTTATTTTTTGTTATTCTTTTGTGTTGGAGCCGCTTGGATTTTCCCTTTTTTTTGTCTTTTCCTGGATTTTGCCTTTTTTTGATTTTTTTTTTAATTTTTTTTATTTTATGTTATTTCTTTGTGTTGGAGCCACTCGGATTTTCCCTTTTTTCGTTTTTTTCCCGGATTTTCCCCTTTTTTTGAGTTTTTATTTTGATTTATTTTATTTTATGTTATTTTTTTCTGTTGGAGCCGCTCGGATTTTCCCTTTTTTCGGTTTTTATTTTGATTTATTTTATAGTATGTTATTTCATTGTGCCGTTCCCGCTCGGATTTTCCCTTTTTTTTTATTTTTTTTTAAATTTATTTTATTTTATGTTATTTCATTGTGTCGTTCCCGCTCGGATTTTCCCTGTTTTTTTGGTTTTTTTTTAATTTTTTTTATTTTATGTTATTTTTTTCTGTTGGAGCCACTCGGATTTTCCCTTTTTTTGATTTTTATTTTATTTTATTTTATTTTATGTTATTTCTTTGTGCCGGAGCCGCTCGGCTTTTCCCTGTTTTTCATTTTTATTTTTTTTTATTTGATGTTATTTTTTTCTGTTGGAGCCGCTCGGATTTTCCCTGTTTTTCATTTTTATTTTATTTTTTTTTATTTTATGTTATTTTTTTGTGTTGGAGCCGCTCGGATTTTCCCTTTTTTTGATTTTTATTTCATTTTATTTTATTTTATGTTATTTTTTTCTGTTGGAGCCGCTCGGATTTTCCCTTTTTTGGGTTTTTTTCCTGATTTTCCCTTTTTTTGGTTTTTATTTTATTTTATTTTATTTTATTTTATGTTATTTTTTTCTGTTGGAGCCGCTCGGATTTTCCCTTTTTTTTGATTTTTATTTTATTTTTTTTTATTTTATGTTATTTCATTGTGCCGTTCCCGCTCGGATTTTCCCTTTTTTCGGTTTTTTCCCAGATTTTCCCTGTTTTTTATTTTTATTTTATTTTTTTTATTTTATGTTATTTTTTTCTGTTGGAGCCACTCGGCTTTTCCCTTTTTTGGGTTTTTTCCTGGATTTTCCCTTTTTTTGATTTTTATTTTATTTTTTTTTATTTTATGTTATTTCTTTGTGCCGTTCCCGCTCGGATTTTCCCTTTTTTTATTTTTTTTTTTTTTTTTTTATTTTATGTTATTTTTTTCTGTTGGAGCCGCTCGGCTTTTCCCTTTTTTTGATTTTTATTTTATTTTATTTTATTTTATGTTATTTTTTTCTGTTGGAGCCGCTCGGATTTTCCCTGTTTTCGTTTTTATTTTGATTTATTTTATTTTATGTTATTTCTTTGTGCCGTTCCCGCTCGGATTTTCCCTTTTTCCGGGTTTTTTTCCCGATTTTCCCGTTTTTGGTGCAGCTGGCGCTGGCGCAGCTGCGAGGGGCCCCGGGGCCGGTTCTGCTGCAGGAGCTGCACGACGGCGCCGCCAGCCCCGAGCGCCTCCTGAGCCACGCCGAGCCCTACAGGTACCAAAAACCCCAAAAACAGCCCAAAAACAGCCCAAAAACACCCCAAAAACACCCCCAAAAAACCCCACCCAAATTGACCAAAAAACACCCCCAAAATCACCCCAAAAATGCAACAAAATCAGCCCAAAAATGCACCAGAAACAGCCCCAAAAACACCCCCAAAATCACTCCAAAAACGCACCAAAAACCCCCCAAATCACCCCAAAAACGCAACAAAAACAGCCCAAAAACACGCACCCAAATATAGCAAAAAACACCCCCAAAATCAGCCCAAAAATGCACCAAAAACAGCCCAAAAACCCCCCAAATCACCCCAAAAATGCACCAAAAACCCCAAAAACAGCCCAAAAACGCACCAAAAACAGCCCAAAAACACGCACCCAAATAGACCAAAAAACACCCCCAAAATCACCCCAAAATGCAACAAAAACAGCCCAAAAATGCACCAAAAACAGCCCAAAAATACCCCCAAAAAATCCCACCCAAATATAGCAAAAAACACCCCCAAAATCACCCCAAAAACGCACCAAAAACAGCCCAAAAACACCCCCAAATAAACCACCCAAATAGACCAAAAAACACCCCCAAAATCACCCCAAAAACGCACCAAAAACCCCCCAAATCACCCCAAAAATGCACCAAAAACCCCAAAATCACCCCAAAAATGCACCAAAAACCCCAAAATCGCCCCAAAATGCACCAAAAACCCCCAAAATCACCCCGAAAATGCACCAAAAACAGCCCAAAAACACCCCCAAAAAATCCCACCCAAATATAGCAAAAAACACCCCCAAAATCACCCCAAAAATGCACAAAAAACCCCCAAAATCACCCCAAAAATGCACCAAAAACCCCAAAAATCACCCCAAAAACGCACCAAAAACACCCCCAAAAAAACCACCCAAATATACCAAAAAACACCCCCAAAATCACCCCAAAAATGCACCAAGAAACCCCAAAAAAAACCACCCAAATAGACCAAAAAACACCCCCAAAATTACCCCAAAAATACACAAAAAAGCTCCGGATTTTGGGAAGAATTTGGGGAATTTTTGCCAGAATTTTGGGGCATTTTGGGCCGGATTTTTGGGTGGAATTTGGGGGATTTTGGGTGGAATTTGGGCCGGATTTCGGGCCAGATTTTGGGGTGAAATTTGGGTGAATTTTGGGTGAATTTTGGGTGAAATTCGGGGGATTTTGGGACCCCGCAGGACCCTGCACCACCCGAACCTGCTGCGGATTTTGGGTGGAATTTGGGGGATTTTGGGCTGGATTTTGGGCAGAATTTTGGGTGAATTTTGGGCCAGATTTTGAGGAATTTTTGGATGGATTTTGGGGTGAATTTTGGGAGAAATTTGGGGTGAATTTTGGGTGAAATTCGGGGGATTTTGGGACCCCCCAGGACCCTGCGCCACCCAAACCTGCTGCGGATTTTGGGTGGAATTTGGGGGATTTTTGGGGGAATTTTGCGGGAATTTTGGGTGAATTTTGGGCCAGATTTTGAGGAATTTTTGGATGGATTTTGGGGTGAATTTTGGGGTGAATTTTGGGTGAATTTTGGGTGAAATTCGGGGGATTTTGGGACCCCGCAGGACCCTGCGCCACCCGAACCTGCTGCAGATTTTGGGTGGAATTTGGGGGATTTTTGTGGGATTTTTGCGGGAATTTTGGGTGGAATTTGGGCCGGATTTCGGGCCAGATTTTGGGGTGAATTTTGGGGTGAATTTTGGGTGAATTTTGGGTGAATTTTGGGTGAAATTGGGGGGATTTTGGGCCCGCAGGACCCTGCGCCACCCGAACCTGCTGCGCTGCCTGGGCGGCTGCCGGGAGCGCCCCCTGCTGCTCGTCTGGGAGTACTGCCCGATGGTGAGCGGGAATTTTGGGAATTTTGGGAAATTTTGGGGAATTTTGGGAATTTGGGGAAGTTTGGGGAATTTGGGGAATTTTGGGGGGGTCCTGGGGGGGTTTTGGGGGGGTCCTGGGGGGAATTTGGGGAAGTTTTGGGGAATTTGGGGGGATTTTTTGGGAGATTTCAGGGGAATTTGGGGGAATTTTGGGGGATTTTTGGGAATTTTGGGAATTTGGGGAAATTTTGGGGAGTTTGGGGGAATTTTGGAGAATTTGGGGGAATTTTGGAGAATTTGGGGAATTTTGGGGGGGTCCTGGGGGGAATTTGGGGAAGGTTTGGGGAATTTGGGGGGATTTTTTGGGAGATTTCAGGGGAATTTGGGGGAATTTTGGGGGATTTTTGGGAATTTTGGGAATTTGGGGAAATTTTGGAGAATTTGGGGGAATTTTGGAGAATTTGGGGAATTTTGGGGGGGTCCTGGGGGGGTTTTGGGGAAGTTTTGGGGAATCTGGGGGGATTTTTTGGGAGATTTCAGGGGGATTTAGGGGAATTTTGGGGGATTTTTGCGAATTTGAGGGAATTTTTGGGAATTTTGGGAATTTGGGGGAATTTTGGGGGGATTTGGAGAATTTTTGGGAATCTTGGGGGGCATCCTGGGGTGGTTTTGGGGGGAATTTGGGAGGATTTCGGGGGAATTTTGGAGTAATTTTTGGGGTTTTGTTGGGTAATTTGGGGGGTTTTTTTTGGGTTAAATTTGGGATTTTTTTGATTCATTTTGGGGCTTTTTGGGTTTTTTGGGGTAAATTTTGGGTTTTTTGACACCTCGGGGTGACCTGAAGCGTTTCCTGGGGGGATTTTGGGGTGGATTTTTGGGGTAAATTTTGGGATTTTGGGGTTAATTTTGTTTTTTTTTATTTTTTAATAAATTCTGCGTTAATTTTTGATTATTTTTGGGGTAAATTCCGGTTTTTTTGGTAAATTTGGTTTTTTCTGTCCCCAGGGTGACCTGAAGTGTTCCCTGGGGGGATTTTGGGTTAATTTTGGCTTTTTTGGGGGTTATTTCGTTGGGGTTTTTTGGGTTTTTTTTATTAATTTTGGGTTATTTTTGGGGTAAATTCCGGTTTTTTTGGTAAATTTGTTTTTTCTGTCCCCAGGGTGACCTGAAGCGTTTCCTGGGGAGATTTTGGGTTAATTTTGGCTTTTTTGGGGGTTATTTCGTTGGGGTTTTTTGGGTTTTTTTATTAATTTTGGGTTATTTCTGGGGTAAATTCTGCTTTTTTTGGTAAATTTGTTTTTTTCTGTCCCCAGGGTGACCTGAAGCATTTCCTGGGGGGATTTTGGGTTAATTTTGGCTTTTTTGGGGGTTATTTCTTTGGGGATTTTTTGGGTTTTTTTGATTAATTTTGGGTAATTTTTGGGGTAAATTCCGCTTTTTTTGGTAAATTTGTTTTTTTCTGTCCCCAGGGTGACCTGAAGCGTTCCCTGGGGAGATTTTGGGTTAATTTTGGCTTTTTTGGGGGTTATTTCGTTGGGGTTTTTTGGGTTTTTTTAATTAATTTGTGGTTATTTTTGGGGTAAATTCTGTTTTTTTTGGTAAATTTGTTTTTTTTGTCCCCAGGGTGACCTGAAGCGTTTCCTGCGGGCGCAGGGGGGGGGAGGGGCCGGGCCTGCCCCTCCCCCCCCCCGGGATTTGGGGACGCTGCAGCGTCTGGCCCTGGAGGTGACGCGGGGGCTGCGGCACCTGCACCGCCACGGCTTCGTGCACGGGTACCAAAATCCCCCAAATTCACCCCAAAAATCCCAGAGCAATGGAAAAAATACCGGAAAAATGGCGTTAAAATGGAAAAAATCCCGAAAAAATGGAAAAAATCCCATTAAAAATGGCATTAAAATGGAAAAAATCCCGAAAAAATGGAAAAAATCCCGAAAAAATGGCATTAAAATGAAAAAATCCCATTAAAAATGGCATTAAAATGAAAAAATCCCGAAAAAATCCCATTAAAAATAAAAAAATCCCATTAAAAATGGCATTAAAATGGAAAAATCCCATAACAGCCACGGCTTCGTGCACGGGTACCAAAATCCCCCCAATTCACCCCAAAAATCCCAGAGCAATGGAAAAAATGGCGTTAAAATGGAAAAAATCCCGGAAAAATGGAAAAAATCCCAAAAAAATGGCATTAAAAATAAAAAAATCCCATTAAAAATGGCATTAAAATGGAAAAAATCCCATAACAGCCACGGCTTCGTGCACGGGTACCAAAATCCTCCAAATTCACCCCAAAAATCCCAGAGCAATGGAAAAAATACCGGAAAAATGGAAAAAATCCCGAAAAAATGGAAAAAATCCCATTAAAAATGGCATTAAAATGGAAAAAATCCCATTAAAAATGGCATTAAAATGGAAAAAATCCCATAACAGCCACGGCTTCGTGCACGGGTACCAAAATCCCCCAAATTCACCCCAAAAATCCCAGAGGAATGGAAAAAATACCGAAAAAATGGCGTTAAAATGGAAAAAATCCCGAAAAAATGGAAAAAATCCCATTAAAAATGGCATTAAAATGGAAAAAATCCCGAAAAAATGGAAAAAATCCCGAAAAAATGGCATTAAAATGAAAAAATCCCATTAAAAATGGCATTAAAATGAAAAAATCCCGAAAAAATCCCATTAAAAATAAAAAAATCCCATTAAAAATGGCATTAAAATGGAAAAATCCCATAACAGCCACGGCTTCGTGCACGGGTACCAAAATCCCCCCAATTCACCCCAAAAATCCCAGAGCAATGGAAAAAATGGCGTTAAAATGGAAAAAATCCCGGAAAAATGGAAAAAATCCCAAAAAAATGGCATTAAAAATAAAAAAATCCCATTAAAAATGGCATTAAAATGGAAAAAATCCCATAACAGCCACGGCTTCGTGCACGGGTACCAAAATCCTCCAAATTCACCCCAAAAATCCCAGAGCAATGGAAAAAATACCGGAAAAATGGAAAAAATCCCGAAAAAATGGAAAAAATCCCATTAAAAATGGCATTAAAATGGAAAAAATCCCATTAAAAATGGCATTAAAATGGAAAAAATCCCATAACAGCCACGGCTTCGTGCACGGGTACCAAAATCCCCCCAATTCACCCCAAAAATCCCAGAGGAATGGAAAAAATACCGAAAAAATGGCGTTAAAATGGAAAAAATCCCAAAAAAATGGAAAAAATCCCATTAAAAATGGCATTAAAATGGAAAAAATCCCATAACAGCCACGGCTTCGTGCATGGGTACCAAAATCCCCCCAATTCACCCCAAAAATCCCAGAGCAATGGTAAAAATACCGGAAAAATGGCGTTAAAATGGAAAAAATCCCGGAAAAATGGAAAAAATCCCATTAAAAATGGCATTAAAATGAAAAAATCCCGAAAAAATCCCATTAAAAATAAAAAAATCCCATTAAAAATGGCATTAAAATGGAAAAAATCCCATTAAAAATGGAAAAATCCCATTAAAAATGGCATTAAAATGGAAAAAATCTCATTAAAAATGGCATTAAAATGGAAAAAATCCCCAAAAAATGGCATTAAAATGGAAAAAATCCCATAACAGCCACGGCTTCGTGCACGGGTACCAAAATCCTCCAAATTCACCCCAAAAATCCCAGAGCAATGGAAAAAATACCGGAAAAATGGCGTTAAAATGGAAAAAATCCCGAAAAAATGGAAAAAATCCCGAAAAAATGGCATTAAAATGGAAAAAATCCCATTTAAAATCCCATTAAAAATGGCATTAAAATGGAAAAAATCCCATAACCGCCACGGCTTCGTGCACGGGTACCAAAATCCTCCAAATTCACCCCAAAAATCCCAGAGGAATGGAAAAAATACCGAAAAAATGGCGTTAAAATGGAAAAAATCCCGAAAAAATGGAAAAAATCTCTTTAAAATGAAAAAAATCCCATAAAAATCCCATGACAATGAAAAAAATCCCACCAAATTTTGGGATTTTTCCCCCCAAATTCCTCCCTTTTTCCCCAAATCCCGGGATTCCCCCCAATTTCGGGATTCTCTCCCAAATTTCGGGATTTTTTCCCCCAAATCCCGGGATTCTCTCCCCAATCCCGGGATTCTCTCCCAAATTTCGGGATTTTCCCCCAAATCCCAGGATTCTCTCCCAAATTTCGGGATTTTTTTCCCCCAATTTTGGGATTTTTCCCCAAATCCTGGGATTCTCTCCCAAATTTCAGGATTTTTTCCCCCAAATTTTGGGATTTTTTCCCCCAATTTCGGGATTTTTCCCCCAAATCCCGGGATTCTCTCCCAAATTTCGGGATTTTTTTCCCAAATTCCTCCCTTTTTCCCCCAATTTCGGGATTCTCTCCCAAATTTCGGGATTCTCTCCCAAATTTCAGGATTCTCTCCCAAATTTCGGGATTTTTTCCCCCAAATTCCTCTTTTTTTCCCCAAATTTCAGGATTTTCCCCCAAATCCCGGGATTCTCTCCCAAATTTCGGGATTCTCTCCCAAATTTCGTGATTTTTCCCCAAATTTCGGGATTCTCTCCCAAATTTCAGGATTTTTTCCCAAATTTCGGGATTCTCTCCCCAATCCCGGGATTTTCTCCCCAATTTCGGGATTTTCCCCCAAATCCCGGGATTCTCTCCCAAATTTTGGGATTCTCTCCCAAATTTCAGGATTCTCTCCCAAATTTTGGGATTTTTTCCCCCAATTTCGGGATTTTCCCCCAAATCCCGGGATTCTCTCCCAAATCCCGGGATTTTTTCCCCCAATTTCGGGATTTTTTCCCCAAATCCCGGGATTCTCTCCCCAATTTCGGGATTTTTTCCCCCAAATTTCGGGATTTTTCCCCCAATTTCGGGATTTTTCCCCCAATTTCGGGATTTTTTCCCCAAATTTCGGGATTCTCTCCCCAATCCCGGGATTCTCTCCCAAATTTCGGGATTCTGTCCCAATTTGGGGTTCCCGGCGTTCCGCAGGGACCTGGCGCTCCGGAACGTTCTGCTGACCCCGGAGCTGACGGCGCGACTCGGCGACTGCGGCCTGGGCCCCGCCCTCTACCGCGTCCGTTTGGGGCAAAAAACGACGATTTCGGGCAACGGGCGGCGCGGGGGATTTTTGGGGAATTTTGGGGGGATTTTGGGGGGATTTTGGGGCATTTTTGCAGGGAAAATCCGGGATTTTGGGGAGGTTTTTAGGGGGTTTTGTCGGGAAGTTTTGGGGGAGATTTGGGGATTTTGGGACATTTTGGGGGATTTTTGGAGGATTTTTTGGGGGGATTTTGGGGATTTTTGGGGGGATTTTCGGTGGGTTTGGGGAGATTTGGGGGGATTTTTGGGGGGATTTGGGGGATTTTTTTGGGGATTTTTGGGGGGATTTTTTTGGGGATTTTTGGGGGGGTTTAAGGGGATTTTGGGACATTTGGGGGGATTTTTGGGGAAATTTTGGGGGGTTTGGGGTGGATTTTGGGACACTTTGCGGCATTTTTTGGAGGATTTTGCGGGGGGATTTTTTGGGGGATTTTGGGACATTTTGGGGGAATTTTGGGAGGAAAATCCGGGATTTTGGGGAATTTTGGGGAGGTTTTAGGGGGTTTTGTCAGGAAGTTTTGGAGGAGTTTTGGGGATTTTGGGACATTTGGGGGATTTTTGGGGGATTTTCGGTGGGTTTGGGGGGAAAATTTTCAGAAATTTGGGAAATTTGGAAATTTTGGGAATTTGGGAACTCCAGGGACCTTGGGGACAGAAAACCACGGCTTTTCACATGAATTTCACCCAAAGTTCACCCAAATTTCACCGTAATTTCACCGTATTTTCACACAAACCCCCGGGAATTTCGGTGGAATTTGGGTGGAATTTTGGGAAATTTTGGGAATTTTGGGAATTTGGGGAACTTCGGGGACCTTGGGCACATCAGAAAACTGCACTTTTTGCGTGAATTCCACCCAAATTTCACCCAAATTTCGCTGCATTTTCGTGCAAACCCCCGGGAATTTCGTTGGAATTTGGGTGGAACTTTTGGGAATTTTGGGAATTTGGGGATTTGGGGAACTCCGGCGACCTTGGGGACATCAGAAAATCATCGTTTTTGGGGGAAGTTGGAGGACATTTCACCCAAATTTCGTTGTAATTTTGCTGTATTTTCACACAAACCCCCGGGAATTTCGGTGGAATTTTGGGGAAATTTTGGGAATTTGGGGATTTTGGGGATTTGGGATCTCCGGGACCTTTGGGCACATCATAAAACCGCGCTTTTCGCATTAATTTCACCCAAATTTCGTCCAAATTTCATCCAAATTTCGCCGTAATTTCACCGTATTTTCGCACAAACCCCCGGGAATTTCGGTGGAATTTTGGGGAAATTTGGGATTTTGGGAATTTGGGAACTCTGGGCACATCAGAAAACCGCGCTTTTTGCGTGAATTTCACCCAAATTTTGCCATAATTTCGCCGCGTTTTTGCGCAAACCCCTGGGAATTTCGTTGGAATTTGGGTGGAATTTTTGGGAATTTTGGGAATTTGGGGATTTGGGGAACTCCGGGGACCTTGGGGACATCAGAAAATCATCGTTTTTGGGGGAAGTTGGAGGACATTTCACCCAAATTTCGTTGTAATTTTGCTGTATTTTCACACAAACCCCTGGGAATTTTGGTGGAATTTTGGGGAAATTTTGGGAATTTGGGGATTTTGGGGATTTGGGATCTCCGGGAACTTTGGGCACATCATAAAACCGCACTTTTCGCATTAATTTCACCCAAATTTCGTCCAAATTTCATCCAAATTTCGCCGTAATTTCACCGTATTTTTGCACAAACCCCCGGGAATTTCGGTGGAATTTTGGGGAAATTTGGGAATTTGGGAACTCTGGGCACATCAGAAAACCGCGCTTTTTGCATGAATTCCACCCAAATTTTGCCATAATTTCGCCGCGTTTTTGCGCAAACCCCCGGGAATTTCGGTGGAATTTTGGGGAAATTTTGGGAATTTGGGGATTTTGGGGATTTGGGATCTCTGGGAACTCTGGGCACATCAGAAAACCACACTTTTTGCATGAATTTCGTCCAAATTTCACCCAAATTTCACCGTATTTTCACACAAACCCCAGGGAATTTTGGTGGAATTTGGTGGAATTATGGGGAAATTTCAGAATTTTGGGAAAATTTGGAGATTTTGGGATTTGGGGATTTGGGATCTCCGGGAACTTTGGGCACATCAGAAAACCGCGCTTTTCGCGTGAATTTCACCCAAATTTCACCCAAATTTCACCCAAATTTCGCCGCGTTTTCGCGCAAACCCCCGGGAATTTCGGTGGAATTTGGGCGGAATTTTTGGGAATTTTGGGAATTTGGGGATTTGGGATCTCCGGGAACTTTGGGCACATCAGAAAACCACGCTTTTCGCATGAATTCCACCCAAATTTCGCCACGTTTTCGCGCAAACCCCCGGGAATTTCGTTGGAATTGGGGCGGAATTTTTGGGAATTTTGGGCATTGTGGAATTTCGGGAATGCCCGCAGGAGGATTACGTGGCGGCGGGCGGGCGCGCGCCGGTGCCGCTGCGCTGGCTGGCGCCGGAGCTGCTGCGCGCCGGCCCCCGCGGGACGCTGGACGTGGCGCCGCAGAGCCCCGAGAGCAACGTCTGGTCAGCAGCCCCGATTTTGGGGGGATTTCCGGGGAATTTGGGGCTTTGGGGGGTTTGGGGGGTTTGGGGACGTTTGGAGGGTTTTGGGAGATTTTGGGGGTTTGGGGGGTTTGGGGACATTTGGGAGGTTTGGGGGATTTGGGGGATTTTGGGGACATTTGAGGGGTTTGGGGGACTTGGGGGGTTTGGGGGATTTTGGGGACATTTGGGGGATTTGGGGGGTTTGGGGGATTTGGGGGGTTTGGGGGATTTGGGGACATTTGGGGGATTTGGGGATTTGGGGGGTTTGGGGACATTTGGGAGGTTTGGGGGGTTTTTGGGATTTTGGGGACATTTGGGGGATTTTGGGGGTTTGGGGGATTTGGGGGGTTTGGGGACATTTGGGGGATTTGGGGGGTTTGGGGACATTTGGGGAATTTGGGGATTTGGGGGGTTTGGGGACATTTGGGAGGTTTGGGGGGTTTGAGGGATTTCGGGACATTTGGGGGATTTTGGGGGTTTGGGGGGTTTGGGGACATTTGGGAGGTTTGGGGGGTTTTTGGGATTTTGGGGACATTTGGGGGATTTGGGACATTTGGGGGATTTGGGACATTTGGGGGATTTGGGACATTTGGGGACTTTGGGGGGGTTTGGGGAATTTGGGGACATTTGGGGACATTTGGGGATTTTTGGGGGATTTGGGACATTTGGGGACATTTCAGGACTTTGGGTGGTTTGGGGGATTTGGGGATTTTTGGGGATTTTGGGACATTTGGGGACATTTGGGAACTTTGGAGGATTTGAGGATTTTGGGGAATTTGGGAACATTTGGGTGTTTGGGGGGATTTGGGGGGATTTTGGGGGATTTGGGGAATTCAGGGTGGCTTGGGGGGCTTTGGGGACCTTTGGGGGATTTGGGCATTTTGGGGGGATTTTGGGACATTGTGGAGGTTGGAGGATTTGGCGACCCCGAGGTGACAATGGTGACAATGGTGACCTGATGGTGGCACTGATGGTGGCCCTGTCCCCATTGTCCCCTCAGGGCGCTGGGGGTGACCCTGGGGAGGTTTTGGTGACCCTGGTGACCCCGAGGTGACCCTGATGGTGGCATTGTCCCCTCAGGGCGCTGGGGGTGACCCTGGGGAGGTTTTGGTGACCCTGGGGAGGTGACAATGGTGACAATGGTGGCCTTGTCCCCTCAGGGCGCTGGGGGTGACCCTGGGGGGGTTTTGGTGACCCTGGGGAGGTGACAATGGTGACAATGGTGACCCTGATGGTGGCATTGTCCCCTCAGGGCGCTGGGGGTCATCCTGGGGGGTTTTGGTGACCCTGATGGTGACCCCGAGGTGACCGTGACGGTGGCCCTGTCCCCATTGTCCCCTCAGGGCCCTGGGGGTGACCCTGGGGGGGTTTTGGTGACTCTGGGGGGTTTTGGTGACCCCAAGGTGACCCTGATGGTGGCCTTGTCCCCTCAGGGCGCTGGGGGTGACCCTGGGGAGGTTTTGGTGACCCTGGGGGGGTTTTGGTGACCCCGAGGTGACCGTGACGGTGGCCTTGTCCCCATTGTCCCCTCAGGGCGCTGGGGGTGACCCTGGGGAGGTTTTGGTGACCCTGGTGACCCCGAGGTGACCCTGATGGTGACCCTGACGGTGGCCCTGTCCCCATTGTCCCCTCAGGGCGCTGGGGGTGACCCTGTGGGAGCTCCTGGAGTGGGGGGCCCAGCCCCTCCCCCACCTCTCGGACCGGCAGCTCCTGGGGCGGCTCCGGAGCCGCCGAGCGCCGGAACTGCCGCGGCCCCGGCTGGAGCTGCCACCGGCCTGGTGAGGGGACACCACGGGGACACCGGGGACACCGGGGGGATTGGGGACACCGGGGGGATTGGGGACATTGGGGACACCGGGGGGATTGGGGACATTGGGGGGATTGGGGACACCGGGGACACCGGGGGGATTGGGGACACCGGGGCGATTGGGGACATTGGGGACACCGGGGGGGTTGGGGACATTGGGGACATTGGGGACAGTGGGGACATTGGGGACATTGGGGAGGCATTGGGGGGATTGGGGACATTGGGGACATTGGGGACAATGGGGACATTGGGGACATTGGGGACATTGGGGACATTGGGGACATTGGGGACATTTGGGGACATTGGGGACATTGGGGACATTGGGGACATTGGGGACAGTGGGGACATTGGGGACACTGAGGGGACATTGGGGACATTGGGGACATTGGGGACATTGGGGACATTGGGGACATTGGGGACATTTGGGACATTGGGGACATTGGGGGGATTGGGGACAGGGAGGGTCCGGAACTGCCCCGGCCCCGGCTGGAGCTGCCACCACCCTGGTGAGGGGACACCACGGGGACATTGGGGACATTTGGGGACATCGGGGACATCGGGGACATTGGGGACAGCTGGGGACATTGGGGACACCGGGGACACCGGGGGGATTGGGGACATTTGGGGACATTGGGGACATCGGGGACAGGGAGGGTCCGGAACTGCCGCGGCCCCGGCTGGAGCTGCCACCGCCCTGGTGAGGGGACACCACGGGGACATTTGGGGACATTGGGGACATTGGGGACATTTGGGGGGATTGGGGACATCGGGGACACCGGGGGGATTGGGGACATTGGGGGGGTCGGGGACATCGGGGACACCGGGGACATTTGGGGACATTGGGGTCACCAGGGGGATCGGGGACATCGGGGGCATTGGGGACATTGGGGACATTGGGGACATTGGGGACATTGGGGACATTGGGGGTGTTGGGGAATTTGGGGACATTGGGGGGGGATTTGAAGAGAAATTGGGGGAAATCTCCTTCAAATGTCCCCAAACGTCCCCAATCCCCCCAAAATCCCCAAACATCCCCAAATGTCCCCAAATATCTCCAAACGTCCCGAAATCTCCCCAAATCCCCCAAAGTCCCCAAATCCCCCAAAGTCCCCAAATCCCCAAATGTCCCCAAATATCTCCAAACATCGACAATGTCCCAAATTCCCCCAAAACCCCAAATGTCCCCAAAATCCCCAAATGTCCCCAAATCCTCCAAAGTCCCCAAAATCCCCCAAATGTCCTCAAAATCCCCAACCCTTCCAACATCCCCAAAATCCCCCAAAGTCCCCAAATCTTCCAATGTCCCCAAATCCCCCAAATGTCCCCAAATCCCCAAACGTCCCCAAATCTTCCAATGTCCCCAAATCCCCCAAATGTCCCCAAATCCCCAAACGTCCCCAAATCTTCCAAAGTCCCCAAATCCCCCAAATGTCCCCAAATCCCCAAACGTCCCCAAATCTTCCAAAGTCCCCAAATCCCTCAAATGTCCTCAAAATCCCCAAACGTCCCAAATCCCCCCAAAATCCCCAAATGTCCCCAAAGTCCCCAAATCCTCCAAATGTCCCCAAATGTCCCCAAATATCTCCAAACGTCCCCAAATGTCCCCAAATCCCCAAACGTCCCCAAATCTTCCAATGTCCCCAAATCCCTCAAATGTCCTCAAAATCCCCAAATCCCCCAAACGTCCCCAAACGTCCCCAACCATCCCCAACGTCCCCCCAACCATCCCCGCCAGGTTCGACCTCCTCCGGTCGTGCCGGCTGCCGCCGGCGCAGCGCCCGACCCTGGAGCAGCTCCACGGGCGCCTCTCGGCGCTGCTGGCGCGTCCCCAACCGTCACCGGCGCCGTCACCGTCACCGTCGCCGGCGTCGCCCTTCCCGCTGCTGGATGCGCCGCCGGGCGCCGAGGACGTCCTGACGGTGACCCGGGAGCCGCGCGGCGGCGGCCCGGCCCTGCAGTGCTGGTGGCGGCGCGGCGCCCGGCCGGGCCTCGGCGCGCTGCCGGTGCCGGCGACGCGCGGCCCCTCGGGGACCTCCGAGCTCTACGTCAGGTTGGAGGAGCACGAGGCGGCGCGGCGTGCCCCGGGCGGCGGCGGCGGCGGCGGCGGCGGCGGCGAGGGTTCGGCGGCGGCGCGGTGTCAGGGAGGGGACGGGGAGGGGAGGGGGTTGGTGGTGGGGTGGCAGGAGGGGGCGGGGGGTCAGGAATGGACGTGGAGGAAGGAGAGGTCATCGGTGGGTCAAGATCGGTCATTGGTGGGTCAAGATCGGTCATTGGTGGGTCAAAATCGGTCATTGGTGGGTCAAGATTGGACATTGACCCAAGATCGGTCATTGGTGGGTCAAGATCGGACATTGACCCAAGATCGGTCATTGTTGGGTCAAGATCGGACATTGGTGGGTCAATACTGGTCATTGACCCAAGATCGGTCATCAGTGGGTCAAGATCGGACATTGGTGGGTCAAGATCGGTCATTGACCCAAGATCGGTCATCGGTGGGTCAAGACCGGACATTGGTGGGTCAAGATCGGTCATTGACCCAAGATCGGTCATCGGTGGGTCAAGACCAGTCATCTGTGGGTCAAGATCGGTCATTGGTGGGTCAAGATCGATCATCATTGACCCAAGATCAGTCATTGGTGGGTCAAGATCGGTCATTGGTGGGTCAAGACCGGTCATCGTTGGGTCAAGATCGGACATTGTTGGGTCAAGATCGGACATTGACCCAAGATCGGTCATCATTGGGTCAAGATCGGACATTGTTGGGTCAAGATCGGACATTGACCCAAGACCGGTCATCGTTGGGTCAAGATCGGACATTGTTGGGTCAAGATCGGTCATCGTTGGGTCAAGATCGGACATTGTTGGGTCAAGATCGGTCATTGACCCAAGATCGGTCATCATTGGGTCAAGATTGGTCACTGACCCAGGACCAGTCACCGTTGGGTCAAGACTGGTCACCGTTGGGTCAAGAAAGGTCAACAGCCCAAGCAACGTCACCGTTGTCACTGGAAATGACCCCAAGGGGACAAAGCCGGACACTGACCCAGGACTGGTCATCGTTGGGTCAAGATCGATCATCATTGACCCAAGATCGGTCATTGGTGGGTCAAGATCGATCATCATTGACGCAAGACTGGACAATGACCCAAAACCAGTCCTTATTGATCCAAGACTGGACATTGACCCAAGACCGGTCATCGTTGGGTCAAGATCGGACATTGACCCAAGACCGGTCATCGTTGGGTCAAGATCGGTCATTGGTGGGTCAAGATCGGTCATTGTTGGGTCAAGACCAGCCATTGGGTCAAGACCGGTCATCCTTGGGACAAGACCAGACGTCGTTGACCCAAGACCAGACATTGACCCAAAACCGGTCGTTATTTACTCAAAATTGGTCATTGTTGACCCAAGATCAGACATTGGCCCAAGCCCAGTCGTCGTTGGGTCAAGACCGGACATTGACCCAAGACCGGACATTGACCCAAGACCGGTCACCGTTGGGTCAAGATTGGTCACTGACCCAGGACCGGCCATCGTTGACCCAATCAAGGTCAACGGCCCAAGCGATGTCGCCGTTGACCCTCGAGATGACCCCGTGGGGTCAGGGCCGGACATTGACCCAGGAGGGGTCACCGTTGGCCCAGGACCGGTCATCGTTGGGTCAAGAGTGGTCATTGACCCAAGACCGGTCATCGTTGGGTCAAGACCGGACATTGACCCAAGACAAACCATTGTTGACCCAAGACTGGTCATCGTTGGGTCAAGAGTGGTCATTGTCACCTCTGTCACCGGAGGTGGCGCCTTGGGGACAAAACCGGACATCGTTGGCCCAAGACCGGACATTGACCCAAGACAAGCCATCGTTGACCCAAGACTGGTCATCGTTGGGTCAAGAAAGGTCAACGGCCCACGGGACGTTGCCGTTGACCCTCGAGATGACCCCAAGGGGACAAAGCCGGACACTGACCCAGGACCGGTCATCATTGGGTCAAGATCGATCATCATTGGGTCAAGATTGGTCATCATTGGCCCAAGACCGGTCATCGTTGGGTCAAGAAAGGTCAACGGCCCACGGGACGTCGCCGTTGACCCTTGAGATGACCCCAAGGGGACAAAGCCGGACACTGACCCAGGAGCCGCCCCCAGTGCCCCCCAGGACGTCCCCAAGGCCACCAGAGATGTCCCCAAGGCCACCAGAGACGTCCCCAAGGCCACCAGAGACGTCCCCAAGGCCACCAGAACTGTCCTCAAGGCCACCAGAGACGTCCCCAAGGCCACCAGAGACGTCCCCAAGGCCACCAGAGATGTCCCCAAGGCCACCAGAAGTGACCCCAAGGCCACCAGAAGTGACCCCAAGGTCACCAGAACTGTCCTCAAGGCCACCAGAGATGTCCCCAAGGTCACCAGAGACATCCCCAAGGCCACCAGAGACTCCCCCAAGGCCACCAGAGATGTCCCCAAGGTCACCAGAACTGTCCCCAAGGCCACCAGAACTGTCCTCAAGGCCACCAGAGATGTCCCCAAGGCCACCAGAACTGTCCTCAAGGCCACCAGAGATGTCCCCAAGGCCACCAGAACTGTCCTCAAGGCCACCAGAGATGTCCCCAAGGCCACCAGAGACGTCCCCAAGGTCACCAGAGACGTCCCCAAGGTCACCAGAACTGTCCTCAAGGCCACCAGAAGTGTCCCCAAGGCCACCAGAAGTGACCCCAAGGCCACCAGAACTGTCCCCAAGGCCACCAGAGACATCCCCAAGGCCACCAGAAGTGTCCTCAAGGCCACCAGAGATGTCCTCAAGGCCACCAGAGATGTCCCCAAGGCCACCAGAGACGCCCCCAAGGCCACCGGAGATGTCCCCAAGGCCACCAGAAGCTGGGGACCCCCTTGGGGACACCCCTGGGGACCCCCTGGGTGGCACCACAGGGGGGGGGTGTCCCCAGATGTCCCCACAGGGGTCCCCAGATGGGTCCCCGATGTCCCAAATGTCCCCAAAACTGTCCCAAATGTCCCCAAAACTGTCCCAAATGTCCCCAAAAGTGTCCCAAATGTCCCCAAAACTGTCCCAAATGTCCCCAAAACTGTCCCAAATGTCCCCAAAAATTGTCCCAAGTGTCCCCAGAGGCTCCCCAGGTGTCCCAAATGTCCCCAAAATTGTCCCCAAAGGGGTCCCCGAGGAGGAGCCCCAGGTCCCCAAGGAGGGGCAGGGGGTCCCCGAGGAAACGCCGCGAGGTGGCTCCAAAAACGTCCCCAAAAATGTCCCCAAAACGCCCCGAGGTGGCCCCAAAAACGTCCCCAAAAATGTCCCCAAAACGCCCCGAGGTGGCCCCAAAAACGTCCCCAAAAATGTCCCCAAAATCCTCCAGGGGGTCCCCAAAAAGGTCCCCGAAACACCCGGAGGTGTCCCCAAAAATGTCCCCAAAAATGTCCCCAAAAAGCCCCGAAATGTCCCCGGAAACGTCCCCAAGGAGACACCCGGAGATGTCCCCAAAATGCCCCGAAATTTCCCCAGAAAT
Organism: Lonchura striata; assembly: GCF_046129695.1. Taxonomy (NCBI): domain Eukaryota; kingdom Metazoa; phylum Chordata; class Aves; order Passeriformes; family Estrildidae; genus Lonchura; species Lonchura striata. Next base: position 2,610,085 of record NC_134640.1, on the reverse strand, counting down.
GTCCCAAAAATTGTCCCCAAAAAACCTCGAAATGTCCCCGGAAATGGGTCCAAAAAGTCCCAAAATGTCCCCAAAAATGTCCCCAAAAACGGCTCCAAAAAACCTCGAAATGTCCCCAAAAATGTCCCCGGAAATGGCTTCCAAAACTCCCAAAATATCCCCAAAAATATCCCCAGAAACGTCCCCAAAAACGGCTCCAAAAAACCTCGAAATGTCCCCAAAAACGTCCCCGAGGGCATTCCCAAAAACGGCTCCGAAAAACCACAAAATGTCCCAAAAAACCACAAAATGTCCCCAAAAACGTCCCGAAACACCTCGAGACGTCCCCAGGAATGTCCCAAAAAATGTCCCCAAAAAAACACGAAATTTCCCCAAAAATGTCCCCGAAAAGCTCCAAAATGTCCCCAAAAACGTCCCCGAGGAGGTCCCTGGGACATCCCAAAATGTCCCCGAAAAATTTCGAAATGTCCCCAAAAACGTCTCCCAAAATTTCCCAAAAAATGTCCCCAAAAAGCCCCGAAATGTCCCAAAAAATGTCCCAAAAAACGTCCCCAAAAAACCTCGAAATGTCCCCAGAAATGCCCCAAAAAATGTCCCCAAAAATCCCCAAATTGTCCCCAAAAACGTCCCCAAAACATCTCAAGATGTCCCCAAGGAGATGTCCCGAGGTGGGCCCAAAAACGGCCCCAAAAATCCCCAAAATGTCCCCAAAAAAACTCAAAATGTCCCCAAAAATTTCCCCGAGGGGCCATCCCGAGGTGGCCCCAAAAACATCCCCAGAAATCCCCAAAATTTCCCCAAAAATGCCCGAAATGTCCCCAAAAAAACTCGAAATGTCCCCAAAAATCCCCGAGATGTCCCCAAGGAGATGTCCGGAGGTGGCCCCAAAAACGTCCCCAGAAAGCCCCGAAATGTCCCCAAAAATCCCCGAAATGTCCCCAAAAAGCCCCAAAACGTCCCCAAAAAGCCCCAAAATGTCCCCAAAAATCCCCAAAATGTCCCCAAAAAGCCCCAAAATGTCCCCAAAACACCTCGAGATATCCCCGAGGGGACATCCCGAAGTGGTCCCAAAAACGTCCCCAAAAATCCCCGAAATGTCCCCAAAAATCCCCAAAATGTCCCCAGAAATGTCCCCGAGGGGACATCCCGAGGTGGCCCCAAAAACGTCCCCAAAAAGCCCCAAAATGTCCCCAAAAAACCTCGAAATGGCCCCAAAAATGCCCGAAACGTCCCCAGATCCGTGCGGGGAGGCGCCCCCAGGTGTGGCCCAGGTGACGTCGGGGCTGTCCCAGGTGTCCCCAGGTGTGTCTCACCTGTCCCCAGGTGTGTCCCCAGGTGTGTCACCATCCCCAGGTGTGGCCCAGGTGTCCCCAGGTGTCTCTCACCTGTCCCCAGGTGTGTCCCCATGCCCAGCTGTGCCCCCAGGTGTGTCCCCAGAGATGTCCCCATCCCCGGGTGTGGCCCAGGTGTCTCCAGGTGTGGCCCAGGTGTGCCAGGTGACCTCGGGGCTGTCTCCAGCTGTGTCCCAGGTGTCCCCGGGGATGTCCCCATGCCCGGGGCTGTCCCCAGGTGTGTCTCACCTGTCCCCAGGTGTGTCACCATCCCCGGGTGTGGCCCAGGTGACTTCGGAGCTGTCCCCAGGTGTGGCCCAGATGTCCTCAGGTGTGTCTCACCTGTCCCCAGGTGTGTCCCCATCCCCAGGTGTGTCCCCAGCTGTGTCCCAGCTGTCCCCAGGTGTGTCCCCATCCCCAGGTGTGTCTCACCCATCCCCAGCTGTGTCTCACCTGTCCCCAGGTGTCTCTCCCCTGTCCCCAGGTGTGTCCCAGGTGTCCCCAGGTGTGTCCCACCCGTCCCCAGGTGTGTTTCCCCTGTCCCCAGGTGTGTCTCCCCTGTCCCCAGGTGTCTCTCACCCATCCCCAGCTGTGTCTCACCCATCCCCAGGTGTGTCTCACCTGTCCCCAGGTGTCTCTCACCTGTCCCCAGGTGTGTCTCACCTGTCCCCAGGTGTCTCTCACCTGTCCCCAGGTGTGTCTCACCTGTCCCCAGCTGTGTCTCACCCGTCCCCAGGTGTCTCTCACCCATCCCCAGCTGTGTCTCACCCATCCCCAGGTGTGTCTCACCTGTCCCCAGGTGTCTCTCACCTGTCCCCAGCTGTGTCTCACCCGTCCCCAGGTGTCTCTCACCTGTCCCCAGCTGTGTCTCACCCGTCCCCAGCTGTGTCTCACCCATCCCCAGGTGTGTCCCACCTGTCCCCAGGTGTGTCTCACCCATCCCCAGGTGTCTGTCACCTGTCCCCAGGTGTGTCCCAGGTGTCCCCAGCTGTGTCTCACCTGTCCCCAGGTGTGTCTCACCTGTCCCCAGCTGTGTCTCACCTGTCCCCAGGTGTGTCTCACCCATCCCCAGGTGTCTGTCACCTGTCCCCAGGTGTGTCTCACCTGTCCCCAGGTGTGTCCCAGGTGTCCCCAGGTGTGTCTCACCCATCCCCAGGTGTGTCTCCCCTGTCCCCAGGTGTGTCTCACCTGTCCCCAGGTGTGTCCCCATCCCCAGGTGTGTCCCCAGGTGTGTTCCAGGTGTCCCCAGGTGTGTCTCACCTGTCCCCAGGTGTGTCCCACCTGTCCCCAGGTGTGTCCCAGGTGTGCCAGGAGCGGCTCCAGCCCCCCCCTCACCGAGGGCGTCTCGCGCCACCTCCTGCAACACCCCCGGGGGGGCGGGGCCTCTGCAGGGGGCGGGGCCTCCGCGGTGGGCGTGGCCTCTGCAGTGGGCGGGGCTTCGGTGGGAGGAGCTTCGATAGTGGGCGGTGCTTCATCAGTGGGCGTGGCCTCTGCAGAGGGCGGGGCCTCCTCATTGGACGAGGCTTCCACGATGGGCGTGGCCTCTGCAGGGGGCGTGACTTCGGTGGGAGGAGCTTCGATGGCGGGCGGGGCTTCCACAGGGGGCGTGGCCTACCCGGTGGGCGTGGCCTCCTCATTGGCTGGGGTTTCCTCAGGGGGCGTGGCCTCATCGGAGGGCGTGGCTTCGGTGGGAGTAGCTCCGGTAGTGGACGGGGCTTCCACGGGGGGCGTGGCCTCTGCTGAGGGCGGGGCCTCCTCCGAGGGCGTGGCCTCATTGGATGGTGTTTCCACAGGGGGCGGGGCTCCACAGGGGGCGTGGCCTCATTGGATGGTGTTTCCACAGGGGGCGGGGCTCCCTCAGGGGGCGTGGCCTCTGCTGAGGGCGGGGCTTCATCAGAGGGCGTGGCCTCATTGGATGGTGTTTCCACAGGGGGCGGGGCTCCCACAGGGGGCGGGGCCTTCTCTGTGGGCGTGGCCTCTGCAGAGGGCGGGGCTCAATCAGTGGGCGTGGCTTCCCCGGTGGGCGGGGCCTCCTCATTGGCCGGGGATTCCTTGGGGGGCGTGGCTTCAGTGGGAGTGGCTTCGATAGTGGGCGGAGCTTCCACAGGGGGCGTGGCCTCTGCTGAGGGCGGGGCCTCCTCCGAGGGCGTGGCCTCATTGGATGGTGTTTCCACAGGGGGCGGGGCTACCACAGGGGGCGTGGCCTCCTCAGGGGGCGTGGCTTCAGTGGGAGGAGCTTCGATAGTGGGCGGGGTTTCCACAGGGGGCGTGGCCTCCTCGGTGGGAGGGGCTTCCTCATTGGCCGGGGCTTCCACAGGGGGCGTGGCCTCCTCAGGGGGCGGGGCTTCTGTGGGAGGGGCTCCTTCAGGGCGCGTGGCCTCCTCGGTGGGCGTGGCCTCGGCGGTGGGCGTGTCTTCCTCGGCAGGGGGCGTGGCCTCGGCAGGGGGCGGAGCCTCGGCAGCCCCGGGAGGAGGAGGAGGAGGAGGGGGAGGGGAAGGAGGAGGGGGAGGGGACCCCCCGGGACCCCCCCCGGGCCCCTCCCCCACCCCCCGCGGCAGCAGCGCCGAGATCAGAGGTGGGGGAGGGGATCTGGGGGGGATTGGGGGGAAAATTGGGGATTTTGGGGGGGAAATTTGGGGGAAATTGGGGAATTTTGGGGGGAAAAATTGGGAAAAAAATTGGGGGGTTTTGGGGGACGAAATTGGGATTTTTTTTGGGGGAAAATTTGGGGGTTCGGGGGGAAATTTGGAAAAATCGGGGTTTTGGGGGGAAAATTTGGGAAAAATTTGGGGATTTTGGGGGGGAATTTGGGGTTTCGGTGGAAATTTGGGGAAAATTTGGGAGTTTTGGGGAAATCTGGGGATTTTGGGGGAAATTTGAGGTTTTGGGGGAAAAATTGGGAACAACTTGGGATTTTGGGGGGAAATTTGGGAAAAATTTGGGGATTTTCGGAGAAATTTTGGGAGTTCGGGGAAATTTTGGGGGTTTTGGAGGGAAAACTGGAGATTTGGGGGGAAATTTGGGGATTTGCGGGGAAATGGGATTCTGGGGATTTTGGGGAGATTTGGGGTTTTTGTGAAAAACTGATGGGGTTTGGGGGAGATTTTGGGGATTTGGAGGAAAATTCGGGATTTTGGGGGAAATTTGGTGATTTGGCGGAGGAGATTTGGGGTTTTTTGCGAAATATATTTGGGATTTTCTCCTCATTTTCCTCAAATTTTATTTCATTTTCCTCCCCTCATTTTCCCCCATTTCCTTCTCATTTTTCCCTCATTTCCCCCTAATTTTTCCTTATTTTTCCACATGATCACCTCATATTCCAAATTTCCCCTCATTTTTTCCCAATTCCCCTCATGTTTCCCTCAATTTCCCCAATTCTCCCCCCATTTCCTCCAATTTTCCCTCATTTTTCCTCATTTTCCTTCGTTTTCCCCCAATTTCTCCTCATTTTCCCTCACTTCCCCCTCACTTTTCTCTCATTTTCCCCCATTTCCTGCCAATTTCTCCTCATTTTCCCCCTTTTTTCCTCATTTTTTCCCCAATTTCCCCCATTTCCCCCCAATTTCTCATTCCCCCCCTTTTTTCTTAATTTCCCCCATT